>NW_026539186.1:465275-502668 GCF_027791375.1 Indicator indicator
GAAGCTGATGTTGTGTTTGGAAATTGGTTGGCAGTTGTCTGGGTAGGAAGAATCATCAAGAATGCAGCACCTTGCTCATCCAGAGCTGTGCAGTTCCAGGAAGGTAAGAACAGCGATGAAATGTACTGAGAGAAAGAAAAAAGAGCAAACAGAGAAAATATCTCAATGTATATACTTAGCACCAAGATAGAGGGTGTGCTACCAGGAATCTGCATGGCTGGGCAAATTGGGTTATTTGGGATAAATGGCCCTCATAACCCTTAAAAGCCACACTGGCTCTGGAGGAACTCCACCTTTTATGCAGCTGCCTTGCTTTTGTCCACAGCAGCCAGTGCTGCACTCTAAAGGGTGCCTGTAGTCCCAGGTGCATCAACCACGGTCTGGGGAGCTTCAGGAATATGACAACATCAAGAGGAAAAGAAAGCGAATCAGTCTCTACTACGATGTCCATGTATCTCTGTATATACCAGTGGAGAAGAGCTAATGCACCATTTTGACAGAGTCATGTTGTAGAGTAAAACCACGCATCAAAACAGAAGCGACAAATTGCATTCAATGTCATAGGCAGTTGTGGAAAGAGAGTTTATAAATTCTGATAACTTCCGTGTCAGCATTCAATATTCTCAAATATATTTCATGTATCTTAAGTATTTTTTCTTTCTTTCTTTCTTTTGTTTCTTTCTTTCTTTCTTTTTTTCTCCTTTCTTTCTTTCTTTCTTTCTTTCTTTCTTTCTTTCTTTCTTTCTTTCTTTCTTTCTTTCTTTCTTTCTTTCTTTCTTTCTTTCTTTCTTTCTTTCTTTCTTTCTTTCTTTCTTTCTTTCTTCTTTCTTTCTTTCTTTCTTTCTTTCTTTCTTTCTTTCTTTCTTTCTTTCTTTCTTTCTTTTTCTTTTTTCTCTTTCTTTCTTTCTTTCTTTCTTTCTTTCTTTCTTTCTTTCTTTCTTTCTTTCTTTCTTTCTTTCTTTCTCTTTTTCTTTCTTTCTTTCTTTCTTTCTTTCTTTCTTTCTTTCTTTCTTTCTTTCTTTCTCTTCTTTCTTTCTTTCTTTCTTTCTTTCTTTCTTTCTTTCTTTCTTTCTTTCTTTCTTTCTTTCTTTCTTTCTTTCTTTCTTTCTTTCTTTCTTTCTTTCTTTCTTTCTTTTTCTTTTTTCTCTTTCTTTCTTTCTTTCTTTCTTTTTCTTTTTTCTCTTTCTTTCTTTCTTTCTTTCTTTCTTTCTTTCTTTCTTTCTTTCTCTTTTTTCTTTCTTTCTTTCTTCCTTCCTTTCTTTCTTCCTTTCTTTCTTTCTTTCTTTCTCTCTCTCTCTTTCTTTCTTTCTTTCTTTCTTTCTTTCTTTCTTTCTTTCTTTCTTTCTTTCTTTCTTTCTTTCTCTTTTCCTTTCTTTCTTTCTTTCTTTCTTTCTTTTTCTTTCTTTCTTTCTTTCTTTCTTTCTTTCTTTCTTTCTTTCTTTCTTTCTTTCTTTCTTTCTTTCTTTCTTTCTTTCTTTCTTTCTTTCTTTCTTTCTTTCTTTCTTTCTTTCTTTCTTTTTCTTCCTTCCTTCCTTCCTTCCTTCCTTCCTTCCTTCCTTCCTTCCTTCCTTCCTTCCTTCCTTCCTTCCTTCCTTCCTTCCTTCCTTCCTTCCTTCCTTCCTTCCTTCCTTCCTTCCTTCCTTCCTTTCTTTCTTTCTTTTCTTTTTCTTTTCTTTCTTCCTTCCTTCCTTTTGTTATTTGGTAGGTTCCTGTCTGATCACATACTGGAAGCACAGTCCCTGGCTAGCAGCAATAACCTGCCTCTCTGCAGACAAAAGGTAAGGTATGAAATTAGAAGCCTGAGCTTTTAGAATCCATTTTATTTATCCTCTGATTTTCTGCAGCATTTCAAAACCCTTCAGACTTCAGTGACCCTGCAGCCCTTGGCATTTATCATTTGACACACTTTGTATGAAGATGTAAAGGGCAGTATGGGGAGGATGGAGCCAAGCTCTGCTCAGTGATACTCAATGATAGGACAAAGGGCAATGGGTGCAAGGTAGAGCAGAGGAGGTTCCATGTGAACATAAGGGAGATTTTTTTCACTGTGAGGGTGGCAGAGCCCTGGAACAGGCTGCCCAGAGAGGCTGTGGAGTCTCCTTCTCTGGAGACATTCAAAACCCACCTGGATGTGTTCCTGTGTGACCTGTCCTAGGTGATTCTATTCTGGCAGGGGCATTGGACTGGATGATCTTTCAAGGTCCCTTCGAACCCCTAACACTCTGTGACTCTGCGACCTCCAGCATTTTACTTCTGTACCATTTTTTGAATTTGTTGGGTAACATTCCATAAAACACAGTATGGAAGTTCCTCATCTTGTATGACCCTACTCAGAGGCTACCTGTTGTACTGAAGGTTGGATGCAAGTTATGAAAGGAAAATGTTCTGCCTGTTGCGGAACTGCTGGAGCTAGGCAAACGTCTAGTTGTGGGAGAGAGGCTATGGAGAGGTACATTATCCTTTCTATGGGAGACTAAATTACACCCTGCTAGTGTCAATCTTCTCTTATGAAGGTGGTTCTCCTGGACAGCATCTCTTGTGAAAAGCAACACAACAAGTCCAGTGACCAAACTGTGCATGACATCAGAGATTACAACAAGTGCTTCTCAGGGCAGCCACAATTTGTAAGTGTTTATCAACCTACCTCTGCATGACACAGAGGACTGAAAGAGACCCAGCAATGAGAACTAGTTTGTATCACTATATAAGTTACCCTTCCATGCACTTATTGCTGATATCACAGTGGAAACGCTAACATCCATTGCTCAGTCCAGCACCTAGTAAAGGTGTTTCTTGGGAGTTCCTAGTCCAGACAAGTCCCACTGCAGTCATCCTGGCAGGGAGGAGAAAGTAATGAGAGATGAAATACAGGAAGCAAATTCAAACAGTTCACACTGTCTCTGCACTTTAGTAAAGCTAGAGTCCCAGGTGGTACAGAGACATGACAGGCAATGGAAATGATGTGAAAGATGAGGGCTGAAGGCACAAGTGAGGCCCATGCTTGACAGTGTGTAGAATATTACCAAAGCAAATCTTCCTCTCCTGTCACATGCTGGTAGGGGGCATGAAAGGACCGTGGAGCCTGTCTCAGTTTATATACTAAGCACTGTGAAGGAGAATATTACTTTTCAGCCCAACAAAGTAGCACTAATGAAGAGGAACAATCACTCAGTCCTATGGTTCCTGTCCACATCAAGGGGAGAATTTTCAAGCATTCAAACCTACACTTGATGCCAGATTTTAAAGACAGGCATAGACTATTAGGGCCAGTTTCCAAAAGGATTCAGTGTCAAGCATTATACTTGCTTTTCAGAGTGCTGGGCCAGCAGGGATTCGTTTTAGAAGTATGCCTTAGACACTGCAAAATAATTGAACAGCATAGATTGATTTGGACAGCACAGAAAGCTTCTGCTTTCAAGAGATTTGAATCTAAAAGTGCTTAAGGGACACACTGAACTGAAAGAACTGCATGCATCAGGATGCAAACTAGCCTAACTCCTCAACATTAGGCTTGCAGATTACCTCTATGACATGCCGTTATTCCTGACCCTTGCCGTGCGTGGAATCTTTACCTGGGGTGGTCTCCTATGGATTTTTTTCCCAAGAGTTGCTGAACAATTGTATGCTTGTCTTCTCCATTTGACATCAAGCCTGGGCCTCTTTGCAGGATGCTTGGAACAGCTGATGATATGGTTGTTGTGTCCCTTCTTTTTATTTGCATGATCAACATTTGTCAGCAAATTGCATCTAATGGGATAACTATGGCCAGGTCTGCAGCTTCGAGCGTGCTGTCAGAGTCCTGACTGATTCACGCTTGGATTCCTTGGACAAACTTCATCAAGTGATGACAGGCTTCTCTTTGATTTGGGGCAGTGTATGATGGATTTGTCATTCTGCTGCTGATAAAGGCTGAAGCAGGACTCAGCAAAGCTCAGCATGGCCAAGAGATTTGATGTGCAAGTGCTTAGGCGGCTAGCTTCACACTCTGTACTTGCTAGACTCCTTCATGCTGCATTTTCCTGTAACTTATCTCCATACAAAGCGCCTGAACTGAAAATGCCTCAAGCTATGAACAGAGCTTAAAATTACAAACCAAATCAACATGCACTTGAGGAGATTTAGAACTCTTGAGCTTTAATATTTTACATCTTGGCTCAATGTGAATAAAATTTTAATTTGAGAATTCAGCAAACTTTTCAATTTTCTCAGTCTTGTACAACAAAAGGAACGATGGGCAGGATCATTACAAAACTTGTATCAGTGCTCTGTTACCACAGCTGATCACACATCCACTGGAACAGAGTGTTTTACAGCTCCGCAAAGAGTTGCCCTGGTTCTAAACTGGAGAATATGAAATTGGTACTAGGACTAGCTTGGAACAAAAATGCAACTAGGAAAGTATTACAGGGGGAGAAAAGCAGTAACAAAATTCATGTAAGAAATGTGAACAAATCTCTGTGCAACTCTGTTCTATGAGTCCATGCAAGGTACAGAGCTTCCTTAAACCCCTGTGCACCTAAGCTTTAACGAAGCCAGTGTGACTGTTTGTTTCCTTTCCAGACTTCATACACTCCTTGTGATTCCTTTGTGAGTCTTGGTACCAGTTCAGCCAGAGGGACCATGGCCAGTTTTATGATGATGACAAGAAAGAGCAGAAAGTTTATGGAAAGGTTGTGTGTGTGTGTCTGTGTTGAGCTGCAAAGAGTTAAACATACAGTGCCAGGCAGACCTGCACATCTTACCCTTCAAATCTGTGTATGTGGAGGCAGTGGAATTCTTTTTACATATGAATTGTACATTAAAATTGATGAATATTTATTGTTCACAATACACTGGTCTCCAACTGGTTTTTTTTCTTCTACATATTTTCAGCTGCTCTGTTTTACTGTAAGCTATGATATACCAATATGTTGCAGTTGTTTTCTTGCTTGCTATATCCCTTTTGTTATGATGTTTCTTCATTTTATTGCAATCAACTTTCATTGTCTTTAATTATGTCCCTGAACTTGTCAAGCTGTTTCTCTTAATGGGTACTTTGGAAATGGCAACAATTGCTTTCCCATGAACTACAAGGCAGGAAGTGCATTGTTTCTTTAAAAAAATTACCAGATGTTTTTGAGTTCTGACTACTAACATTAAAAAAAAACCCAACAAAAACAACAAACAAAACCAAACAAACCCATAAACTATTATTTTCCAAGTTCTCTTAAGTGTAATTTTGTTATTGTGTAACTTCTGTTTGCATTTAGCTGCACGACTCTCCCGATTTTCCCCATTTTTGCCATGGCCTCCTACGAAAAGACAAACACAAACTGGAAAAGCCTGTTTCAGTTTAAAATACTTTTTGACAAGAACAAGATGTTTCAAAACCTTACGGAACATTACTGATGTATTTTGTTTCGGCTGAATGGGCCAGATGGCATAAAATATGTTCAATCCCATTATATAGTAGTCATGAGAACAAAGTCCTGCAGACCCCTCAGTAAACCAAAATCTGTTCCTCTTTCTTACTGGGAGTCCGAGGCAGAACAGACTTATCTTTTGTTATTTACACTAAGCAAAGGAAATGTTAAACTCTGTGTCCCCGGAGGGGAGATTTCACAAAGAAAATGACACTTAATCATATTCTTCAAGTATCAATTCCCTGCAGCAAGGGAGCACTCAAGTGTGCTCCAGAAGCTAACGTTCTGTTATGGAGCCCACAGCTGTCCTCCCACTCCTGTATAAAGGTGTAAGAGACAGACTTTGATTCCACTCTGCTTTCAGTCAAAACAAATCAGATGAAGGGATCTCACAGAATCCCCTGCATAAGGAGTCTCTGGGACAGAGTCATGTATGGAAAGGAGAGGACCAAATAATTTGTTTCCTTCCCTGATCTCTGTGAGATTCTGATTTTTTGTGTATTCTCCTGAGCAATCCCACTGGAATGAGAAACTAATCACTGATGTTAACAGAGATGATTAGTGTCTCAGGCAAGAGTGGAGGCAGCAGGCACAGGCTGTTTTCAGTGGAAGTTATTTCTCCAGGAGCATTAAAGCAATAGCTTTCAGATGGAACAGTGCTAAAACATCAAAGATCAGGACTGAAGAAGTGGGGTCTGACTAAATCAGTATCAGTGTTCATAGTTCCTAAACAGGACCCTAAATCTGTTCTAATGTTACTGCCTAAAGCACAGCACTGGGAGAGTATCAACGTGACCCCTAGAGAACAGTCAGCCTGTGCTGCTGCTGGAAAGCATCTGGTCAACCACCACAGCTAGATACTTAAAAGGGCTGGGTGATTTTATAGGCTGCCAATATCTGTTGTAGGAAAGTCTTTGCTTTCCACTAATCCAGCATTTCACAGCTGAGGATCTCCTAGAACTCGATAAGCAATGCAAACAGAGTTTCAGCCACCCAGGGCAGGCAGGGAGGCTGAGGATCAGCCAGATGAACAGCGTCTTCTGGTTTCCCGTTTCCCCTGTGTTAAAGCGTATGATCGTGGCCTAAATGCCAGGATGTGCCTGGGATGCCCATGCAACCACTTCCCATGCACAGGAGTAAACACAAAGTGCCTGGGATGCCACCCATGTGCCAGAGCAGCAGGCAGCCCCCGCTCTGCCTGCTGGCTGAACCTGCATCATTACCTGGCATGTTCTGTGCCTGCTTGCTTCCTCCTTTGGCATCAACACATCCTTGTATACTGACAGGCCAGCCATGATACTGGAGTATGGCACATGTACTTTCTACTTTTGTCAGCTTCAGGGGGTTATTGCTGGCTGAAATTGTGGCTCTACCACAGTGACAAGCACTGCCAGTGATGCTTCTGATAAAAGAAGCAGGGAGCATTTCTGTGCACTCTTTTGCCCATACTCTTTCACCCATACTCTCTCATGTGTGCAGAAGTTGATTGTACTTTTATTCCCCAAGAAACACCCTTGAAATAACACTTCCAGTGAGATAGTGTGTTCTTGTCCTTGGGACATGTGAGCCTGCTGGCACAGACCCTTCACACACCAGCCAGATTAAAATAGTGGCATGGAAAGATTGGTATCTTTCCCCACAAGAGAAGTTGGCATTTTATTCCCTGTTCCTTCACAGGTGATACCAGCTCAAGCATTATTCCTGTTTACAATAGTCTGTCTTTTATAGCCCTTTACACAGACGGATTTAGAAGCTACAAAAAAAACCCTGAAAGAACGCAGATAAAAGGAACCCTGAGGCTAAAAAAGAGTTCCCTCTGTTACAACCAACTCTGCTTCCCCAGACAGTGTTGTGTCTTTATGGCAAAGGCACAGCTCCTTGAAGCATTCACTAATGGAAAGAGCCACCTTTCTTTCTGCTCCCTGCTTTACACCTCCTTTTCATCTGCCCTGGAGATACTGCACAAAAATAAACCTAAGATATCTAAAAGGTCTGAACATCCTAGAAAAATAAACTTTCTTTTTTTTTTACAAGTACATAAAAAAATTAAAAGCAAGGCCAAACTTTGGTGTTCACCCTCTCTGTGCACACAGGGGCTCTGCCTGCTGCTGCCCTGTCCTGGGCAGTGTTAGGAGGACAGGACACAAACACTGCTGTTCTCAGCACGTGTTCTGCTCTGCTGTAAGTAATCCACACGCTCAAGTTCTGCTTTACTCTGGGGCCACTCCAGGGCTGAAAAACACATTCCTGTTTCTTTGGGAAATAAGCCAGGCTTTTGAGATAAACATATCTCCAGACAGGTTTTGTTTTCATGCTGTTACTCATCTAACTTCAGGTCTCCCCAGGCTGGTTGAAGATAGAGCAGTCAGTGGTCTTCAAAGAGTGAAACCAAGTCTGCATAAGGCTGGTGAAAGCCTCCTATGCTCCCTGTGAGATCTCCCTGAACCTGAAACCTCTGGCACAGAGGCCCCCATCCTCTGTTAGGTAGCTGGAGAAGGTGAAATTGTACCCCTCAGGCTGGGAGCAGGACAGGCTAGAAAGATCCCCAAAGGAAAACATGTCCCTCAAGGCCTGATATAAACTAGGGAACAGGCCTTTCTTATCTTCTTGGGGTTGGACTAGCAGAACTGCAGAGGTCCCTTCCAACCCTTACCATTCTGTGATTCTTCTGCTGGTTCATTCATCTCTCTACTTTCAGGTAAGGAGGAAGATGCCAAAGCAGTTTTTCTGGCTTATCACCTGAAATACTTCTGTTTTTTAAATCTGCTGAAAATACACAGGTTTTGGAGAATCCACAGAACTAAAGTCTCTCAGCAACTACCACAGAAATGTGAAATAACATGTTAAAAAAATGCACAACCAGCAATTTTCACTACCTCATTCTATGGTGCTCAAAAATATCCTACATGAGTTCCCTCTCTATTTGCATTTTGGTTGAGTGGGATTGTGTGTTTTGTTTGGTTTTTAAAATGTCAGTTTGGTCATTGTTAGTTTGAACAAAAACTTTACTCCCAGAGGAGAGTTTTTTCAAGAATTTTCTGGGCACAAAGAGGAACAGAACATTGAAAATATGAATTTATAATGAAATTGGAAACAAAGGAACATTAGACTGGCCTTACTGAATCAGATCAATCTTGTGCACTGCTCTGTCTCCAACAAAGCCTTAAATGTAGCAAAGTGATAATACTGCTGTTCAGAAATAGTTTGTTTGAAGGTTGACATCCAAATCCATAATTCCAGTCACCAAGAATTTCACAATCTTAATTTGAATGACGCTTTCTCTTTTCTGTTTGCCAGTCTAGACAGCACAATGAATACAGTGAGTTAAACACAATGAATTCTCTCTTAAAACAAAATATTTTGTAAAATTACTTTTTAATAATTTCTTTTTTCTCTTTTCATGAAGGCTATGCTATAAATAAACCCTGAAAGTTCGCATTTGATCATCATTTCTAAAGGCTGGGCAAGAGGCAAATGAAGGGTTTACACAGAAAAAAAAAAGAGAGGCACTGTGGAGCAGAAATAAAGGGATGCATTCATGATGCCTAACCTTTGTTAGAGTGTCAAAGCTGAGACAGATACAAGCCAGTAAACACTCTGCTTGCCACAGACAGAGTTACCCTGCCTGGGACAGAAGGAACTCAGGCCCAGGGAATCAAATTCTCCAAAGCCCACCGAGACACTCTGCTTACTACAGACAGAGTTACCCTGCCTGGGACAGAAGGAACTCAGGCCCAGGGAATCAAGTTCTCCAAAGCCCACTGAGATTTTAGAGCAAGGTGCCATTTTGCTGCTGGAAGGTCAGTAGTCATTCAAATTCATTTGGTACTGGTGGCTGAAACCTATTCTGCAGCATGATCTAGGTTAGGGGTTAAGTTGAAGACACCAGGGTGTTTGGTTTCAAGTGCCCAAGTGCCACAGCAGGGTATTCTCAACAGGTGGTAAATCTCCCAGAGAAGCTCTTTCTGGAACCCAGGGAGAACTCTTATCTCCTAGAGAAACCCTAGTTCAACACAGCATATAAAGGCTGGAAATTTCAATTTTTCGTCCTTCAATAATGGAAAGGAAAAGCTACTCTATCACACCAGGAGACACCAAGAAGACCATCTAGACCTGGCATCAGGAATCTACCAGTGGTAGAAGACCATCTAGACCTGGCATCAGGAATCTACCAGTGGTGCTTACAGAGGCTAGCTTTAGATTGGGAGACCAGGCTTCTCCAATTCCCTACCCAGTGGGGTCCTGCAAGGGCTGCCTCAGAGCATCCAGCATGTGCCTGCACATCCCACAAGAGCAGCCCATATTCCTTGGACCTACAGAGGGAGCCAAGGCAGATGAGTCCACTTCTGAATAGTCCCCAACTCTGAGATTCAATAAGGACCATGTGGCTGAGTATTACTGAAAATTAATGGGATGTAGGCCCTTAGCAGTATGTGAAATGAGAACTCAGGTTTAGGGACATCAGCTTTAGGTAAAGACATCAAGTAACAAAATCCCATTGAAATTAATGAGCTGGCAACTTCAGCCTCCTTAGAATTTGGGCTTTTGCTTTAATTTAGAGACTTTAGAAATTGTTTCTGGAGTTAAATGGATGAGGCTTCTGAGCACAAATGCAGTTTCCTAGCAGTGTTCTCCCCACTTACTCATTTTGACAACCCTAACAAAAGTTTAGAATTTTACCACTGTACTTACTAACAGGGAAAACCATCCCACATCATCCGAAGCTCTGCTCTATGATTTCAGTGGCCGAAACCATTTGGCCTGCACATACAAAAGCACACTGCAAAGCTGACCAAACTGGGCCGTGTTCCATGCTCCAGTGACAGTGCACCAGCTACTGGAGGAAGGATCCTTGGGCAGCATGAAAACTAAAGGGCTACCCAAATGCAAATGAAGCAGTTTTTGCCTGGGAATGATGCTGGTTTATTGCTTGCCCAGTGACAGATGTAGTTCTGTTGCACCAAGAATGAAATAGGAAGGGTGAAAAATAGATTTGCTGCAAGCCACTTTTGGATCATAACTTGCAGCTAATTCAGGAATCTCAGAATAAGATGGAATGAGATGCATGGCTTACTCTTCCTCTTCCCAAATTCACATAATATTAGTACTTATGCAAAAAAGACAAAATTACGTTCATTTTTACCGTACCAGTACAAGACAAGTGATCAAATATCACCATTTGTACAGCCAGGCATAGTGAGCAACCCGTACCAGCAAATGTGCTTCACGTATTCCTGAGAGTGACACGTCTGTGCATCAAGGTCAGTCTCAATTTCTGAGCCACAAAGAGCTCTGAACACGAATTTCACCATTATTACCCTGAACTCCATACTTAGACTCCCAACTCAGGCCAGTCTCAGCCCTGGAGGTTTTGTACAGTTCTGCTCTCGCAGATCTATCACCAAAGGAAAATAATTGAAAAGTTCCCCCATTCACAGTAGACAGAAATGTGGGAGCAGAAATGTAGGACCATTCTTCCCCACCAGAACTGTTCTGATCTGCAAAACTCAGCAGGTGTTTAAGTACCTTCAAAGGGACTGACCTCACACTTCAATGTCCTCGTAACAGCTACAGTAAATAATACCATACATAGTAAGTTTTACCCTTCTCAACAGTGCAGAGCTTTTCTCTCATCTCTATTCCACACACGATAGCTGAGACTAACAGATGATAGCCAGCATCATTTTAAGAAGTCTAGGCAGAGCTATATTTGGATTTGAGGGGAATAAATAGATTTCTTGAAATGCTGATATTTCAGAAGCACTTTTAAACTTTTCTAAGGACTGTAAGCAAGGCTGCCATCCCCTTACCAGCCTTTACTTAGAGCCTGCTTACTCAGGAGCCTAGAGATGCAAAATTAATCTTATCTATGCTTAAGGGAGTTCCATGAATGTATTTATGTAATGCAGCCCTAGCAGAAAATTGCTTTTTAGTGGTATATGACTGCATGAAGAAAGCATGTGAAGGACCGTATACAATATTTTTCTAACAGTTCCAGCATGCCACCCCCCCCCCCACCCCCCCACCCCCCTTTAAATTTGTTTGAGTTATAGGGGCAGATTTTGGCAGCATGCACAAAGCCCAGATTCTGTAACTCAATTCTCTGTGGTACTCTGAATGGAATGAGCCAAGTTTTAAAAACACATTATGGATAAATATTAGAGCTGAGCAAAAATTTCACACCTAAGACCAAAGTGTGATAATTTGGCTTTCATTCATTTAGTGAAAAGGTGGAAAAATTCACACAAGCTTGTATTTTTCTTTTGCTCTGTTCCAACATACACTTCTGTGCTCATATCAAACCTCGGAGAGACAGAAAGAGTGTTTCTGTCTGTGTCTGTATGTGAGACTTCAGAGTCAGAGGGAGAAGAGAATGCAAGTCTAGCCAGCAGGACACCAGCTCAGGACTTGAGCTCAGGTCTGTCTTCCAGGAGCAGTCACTGTTTTTTTGAGTCTCATTATCCATACACTCTTTGCTCCCCCCAGGGACTCTCATGAAGAAAAGTGTGTGTGCTGGCAGCCCCATGGGCCTATTCTTTGCAGAAAGGACTTTCTGAAAAAAAGAAAAAAAACTCCACGCACAACAAAACAGAAGCAGCAAAAATGAACAACTATATCATTATCTAATGTGCTGAGATCTCGGCAGAGATCATTTCAGAGATCCATATTGTTTACAGCAGCTGATGAGTCTAACAAGTGCTGAAGCTGTGCTCTCACCTGAAGTGCTAACATATTTACTGTTTCCAGTCCTGTCCTTAGCACTTATCTGTCATTTCAAGATGAATGCTCCTTTTGTACAGCCTCATTACTTGCACGAATCCTCCACTAGCTCAAAATCCCAGATTTGCTTTGATTTTCCATGAGCAGCAGTTTTTTTACTTTGGAAATTGCTTAATACAGAAAATCTATTTAAAAAGGGGAGGAAAAAAGGCAAAACCCAAGTTTTTGTTCAAACATATGGCTTTGGCTGTGACAGGTCTGGAATGGAAAGAGGGAAATTAAATTGCTTTTATCTGAATAGTCTTTATTTCACTACACAGCTTTTCTAAGTGCACTTACCTGTTCTGTTCTAGATTGGTGTCAGAATAAATTGAGGAGATCTATATAAAATCACAGAGCAGTTTTAGTTGGAAGAGACCTTTAAGGTCATCAAGTCCAACTGTTAACCCAGCACTGCTAAGTCCACCACTAAACCATGTCCCTCAGCACATCTACACAGTTTTAAAACCCCTCCAGGGATGTGGACTCCACAGCTTCTTTGGGCAGCCTGTTACAGGGTTTGACAACACCTCTGGAGAAATATTTCCTAATATCAAACCTAAACCTCTCCTGGTGCAACTTTGAGGCCATTTCCTCTTGTCCTATCGCTTGTTACCTGCGATAAGAGCCTGTCCCCCACTTGGCTCCTACCTCCTTTCAGGGAGTTGTAGTGAGAAGGTTCTCCCTTCAGCCTCCTTTTCTCCAGGCTAAATAACCCCGATTCCCTCAGCTGCTCATGCTCCAGACCAGCTTTGTTGCCCTTCTGTGGACATGCTCCAGCACCAAAGTGACTGGAGCACAAAGCAGACTGTACCACATCCAGCTGAACTGCTTGATAAGAATCTGTCTTCTCCTGCTCAACCTTTTCTCCCTATATAATGTGTTGAAAATTTGGTAGAATCCCATCCTGCCCTCTCCTCTTCCAACAAACAGTAGGACCATGTGCAACTGAAAAGCTGTCAGTCATTTCATTTGCACAGCACTGGAAGGAATGCAGGCCATTCTACAACTCAGTGACCTAATTTAACCAAATACAACCCAGACACACAAGGAAAGGGATACAGTTCTAACAAGGAGGTCTTGTCCTGCTAACTGGTTCACATTACATTAATTGAGTTACTGACTTGTCACAAACCAGTTTCAGATACATATCAAAAAATACTCAGCAGTGCAAGATGCATCTGTTGGTTCTGCTAACCCTGATCCCACTGCAGTCAAAAAGGATAGCAGCTGATTTTCAGAAGTTTCCAACTCCTTCACTTATCTGAAGACAACTGAAATATCTTAAACTGAAGTTCAGAAGGCTCCATACTTGAGCAAGAAGAGCACACAGTCTCCATTATGTGTTAGATGCAGCACTAGGTACCTGAAGCTGCAAGCTTGTGAAGGAAAATGCTGTTCCTGATTGAGCCTTTGTTGTTCCTAAGGAACTGCCAATACAAACCCTGGGTGAAGTTGTGCTTTCAAGGATGTGGTCTCCCATTCCTGCCCAAATATTTTCTGAAAACAAGAATTCTGCCTATGCAGTGCATTTCATTGTAAATGTGTAATACAACCTGTAAAAGTCATGAATACTGTAAATATTGAAAATGGATACAGGCTTCAGAGCTGCAGTCATGGCATCGAACATCAGCCATGACAGCAATGAAAATGACCACACATAAAATCATCTGTTAGAACTGCAACCAGTTTTTTGTTTTCCCACTCAAAAGTCAAAAGATGTCCCAATTATGTACAACTGAGTTGTCACTCTATTGTCCTTTCCATTCTTTCTTATTTTAATCCACCATTAGCATCATGGTACCTTTTTTGGCTTTGCACTTTTAATTCTGTCACTTTTAATGTAACTCTGGGGTACATAAACATCACTAGATGTGCTTCACAAACCAGCTGGAAGAAGAACAAAGGTGAACAACTTGCCCAAAGTCATAGTAGCAAAGCTGGGACTAAACCCCATGTGCTCTGACTCTTGAGTTAAGCAACACAGATTATTGCAAAATTCTGCTTTTATTTATACTGAGGTAAACTCAGAAGAATTTGGGAGTAGACTAGTTTATGCTGAATTTGAATTATTACTGTGTTACCCAATCCACTCTTTGCCTTCCATTACCAGTCTGCTAAATAAGAACTATGTTGGCAAACACAGCTTCTTTTTACTCTGTCACTGAGAAATACTACACCACATTTTATGTAGCATTTTTTTGATCTGTAGAGCCAGGCAATTCAGTTCTTATCTCAAGGACAGTAAACAAGCCTGCTGATTTGAGGTGTTTTAACATGTCTTGACATTCCTGTCTGTTCATACTTGAGGAGCTACAGTAGGAACTGGGATGCTGATAAACAAAGAAAAGTTCTGCTCTCTTAACCCTCCCTGCTAATGCTGGAGAAAACACACCACATGCATGGGTAGAGTATGTGCCAAAACCTCTCCAAACACCCTTGCTGTGCTGCAGATAGAAGGTAGGATCCACCCACAGGACGTCTTCCTGCTTTCTGAAGTCACAATCAAAAGAACAACAAATGTCATCCTTGGAAGAAACTGTGAAAGTTACAGAACACAGCAAAAAACTGTGGCTGGTAGGACAACTAAGCAGGGATGTCCAAAGGCAGCTAAATGAAATGATGGAATGAAACAGCTCCTGTGTAATTAGCCACTAGAGGGAACAAGAGTCGTGCTGCTTAAATAAGGTGCAGCCACTGTCAGGAGTGGGTGCTGAGGGTTAGCCCTGACCAGGGATGCTGCCAGGGGTGTTTGAGAACTTTCCTCAGTAGATTTGCTCTTAGGAATGTGAGCATCGATGTGTCTCACTTTCACTGGGATTCTCTCAATGCGAGCAGCAATGTCTTGCCACAGATCTGCAGCCCAGATAGGCTTTCCTTTTCTCTGCCAGCCATTCTTCTTCCAGTCTTTCAGCCAACGCCACAAGGCATTGGCTACCATCCACGAGTCAGTGTAGAGATAAAGCTTTGGCCATCTCTCACGTTCAGCTACGTTAAGAGCTAGCTGGACAGCTTTTACCTCTGCAAATTGACTGGATTCTCCTTCTCCATCTCTCGCTTCTGCAACTCTGCGCATTGGGCTCCACACTGCAGATTTCCACCTTCGCTTGTTCCCAACAAGACGACAGGAACCGTCTGTGAACAAAGCATATCTCTTTTCATCATCAGACAGATCACTGTAAGGAGGAGCTTCCTCAGCGTGAGTTACTCTCTCCTCTGGAGGTTTTGCACAGCTTGTGCCTTCTGGCCAGTTTGTGATCACCTCCACCAAACCAGGCCTTTTGAGATTTCCCATTCGAGCTCTCTGTGTTATTAGAGCCATCCACTTAGACCAGGTAGCATCTGTTGCATGATGTGGTGAAGAACCTTTGCCCTTGAACATCCAATTCAGAACTGGCAATCTAGGAGCTAGAAGAAGTTGTGACTCAGTTCCAATCACTTCAGAAGCAGCTTTCACTCCTTCATAAGCAGCTAAAATCTCTTTCTCTGTTGGAGTGTAGTTTGCCTCTGAGCCTCTGTAGCCACGACCCCAGAAACCAAGAGGACGTCCTCGTGTCTCCCCTGGAGCTCTTTGCCATAAGCACCAGGTTGGACCATTCTCACTCGCAGCTGTGTACAGAATGTTCTTAATGTCTGGACCAGTTCAGACAGGTCCCAGACCCATCGCTTGGACTACGTCTCGCTTGATCTGGTCAAAGGCTGCTTGTTGCTCAGGACCCCATTGGAAACTGTTTCTCTTTCGAGTCACATCATATAGAGGTTTCACAATCTGACTGTATCCAGGAATGTGCAGTCTCCAAAATCCCACTATGCCTAAGAAACGCAGAGTTTCTTTCTTGTTGATGGGATTTGCCATGGTGGAGACTCTGTTTATCACATCCATTGGAATGTGACGGCGACCATCTTGCCACCGCACTCCCAGAAACTGGATTTCTCTGGCAGGTCCTTTCACCTTGTCTCGCTTGATAGCAAAACCAGCTTGCAAGAGAATGTCAAGGATTTTTTTACCTTTCTCGAAGACTTCTTCAGCAGTCTCACCCCAGACGATGATGTCATCGATGAACTGAATGTGTTCTGGAGCTCCACCTTTCTCCAAAGCATCATGGATCACTGCATGGCAGATGGTTGAACTGTGAATCCACCCCTGGGGCAAACGATTGAATGTGTACTGAATGCCTCTCCAGGTGAAAGCAAACTGAGGCCTGCATTCCTCTGCTATGGGAATAGAGAAGAAAGCATTAGCAATGTCTATGGTAGCATACCATTTGGCCTGCTTGGATTCCAGCTCATATTGGAGTTCCATCATGTCTGGCACAGCTGCACTCATGGGTGGAGTTACTTCATTCAAGGCACGGAAATCAACTGTCAGACGCCACTCTCCATTCTGCTTTCTCACAGGCCAGATTGGACTGTTGAAAGGTGAATGAGTTTTGCTGATGACCTTCTGACTCTCCAACTGACGAATCAAGTTTTGAATGGGCACCAAAGAGTCACGGTTGGTTCTGTATTGTCTGTGATGCACAGTTTGAGAAGCAACCGGCAGCTTTACATCCTCTATCTCATGTTGTCCCACAACTGCAGATTCATCTGAAAGCTCAGGTCTAATGGACAACTTCAATTTTCCTTCATCAATTTCTACAGTTGCTATTCCAAAATCCCATTTGTAACCCTTAGGGTCTTTAAAACGCCCTTCTCTCAGAAAGTCAATTCCCAAAATACAAGGTGCATTAGGACCTGTTACAATAGTATGTTTCTTCCACTGCTTCCCAGTTAAACTTATGTCAACCTCTATCTTAAACAACTCTTGAGATCCACCAGTGACTCCCTGAATAGTTATAGATTCTCCCCCTTGATAATTTGATGGTATTATGGTGCACTGAGCTCCTGTGTCAACCAAGGCCCTGTACTTCTGAAATTTTGAAGTGCCAGGCCACTGGATGTACACATCCCAATAGATTCTGTTATCTCTATTATCCCTTACCTCCCCCTGGCGGAAGGCAGGGCATCCCTAGTTGTGGGGATTACCTCCACATGTACAGCTGGCACAATGTCCAGCACCAGAATTAGGATCACTGTTGGAGCTATCAGAGTTGTTCTGGGAAACTGAGGAAGCGACAGCTACCCTCCTGGTATTGCTACCTCGGGATCTGCCCCTCTGCAGCTCCCGTAACCTCTTGAAAAGATCAGAAGTTGGCTGACCATCCCATCTGTTCGTGTTTTCACCAAACTGATCACGCAGAGTTATCCAGATACTGCCACATGATTGCCTCTGCTGTCTGTTTTGGTTTGACCTATTCTGGAATGGCCTCCTTGGAGCACGTCTGTTCCTAACAGCTGAAACTTGTATCCATCTGGAGGAAGAGGAATCAGAATCATCCCCCTTCATCAAGTTGGATATGGAGGTTTTAAATTCCTCTTTCAGCTCTTTCATGAAATTCTCAATCTTTCCAGACAAAGTTTCAATGGCTGAAACCAAAGAAGTACGTGCAAGACTATCCTCCAACTGCCTCATTTGGTCAGTGAAATGGCCAACAGTAGGAGGCACTCCACCATAATTTCTTGCCACAATTCTGCTTGCCAGAATAGTAGCATAATTAGGAGGAGCAAGCTTAATGAGCTTTTTGGCAAGGCCTGTTCCAACAGGAATTTCATCAGGATTCAGAGTCTTATGATCTCCATACATTACTTCCCTCACAGCAAATTCTCTCAGGCGCTTGATTCCCTCAGCTATTGTGTTCTAAGGTTTAGGGTTCCATGGTAAATCATCTCTGCTGGGGTACCTCAGTGAGACTGCCAGTAGGAGGCGTGCCCACAGAGAAATTTTACCAATGCACTTGCCTAGGTGCCTGTCTATGCCTGTATCCTTTGAGAGCATCCCCAACTGAGAGGCCGACTTGTCGCCTACCACCAATGCTGGGGCTCCCATATCAAAACACCTGGCTAGCCAAGACAGGACTGGCTCATTATCTCCTCTGATGTAATCCTTCCTCACATGTCTAATTTCCTGTCTGGGTGCATTAGCTGACTGTATGTCAACCTCATCATCATCATCATCATCATCATCCTGAGGTCGCTGTCCCCATAATCCTGTTGTAATCCTCCATTGAATTTCCTTGAGTTCAGAGGCTCTGCCAGAAGTTGCTAATCTACCAGGGTCTACATCCTGACCTACATCTCCATCATCCATGTGGGGTCTCAAGAGGTCTACCAGAGTTTTAAGGCTAACCCTCTCTTCCTCACCAGAAGGATCTTTCTTAACAGAGGGACCCTGACTAGAAGGACCCTCATCTCCATCTGCACCATCTCCTGCAGCATCTGCATCTCCTCCTGCAGCTCCTTTACGCTTTCTGGTTACAGTGGCCACCAAATTTACTGGCTTGGTTTTCACATTCACAGCAGAGTTGGAAGAGCAAGTAGCCGTATGTCTTTCTTGACACAGTGCTATCAGTAGCCATATGATTATTCCAAGAAGCAACAAAATTAAGATTAAGGCTAGCACAAGATATCTAGGGTACCACTGGTTCCAAAGACCCTCTGTAGTTGTAAGAGGAGTAACAAACTCATATGTGTCTGCTAGCACATCCATAGTTGAGTTACCATAGCTTCTTAGCCCAATAAGACCACAACAGAATTCACCAACATTCAGTAACTTGTTCTTAACCCAAAGAAACTACTTATATGCCACATATCTCACAATCTTGTCTATCATGCAAGAAATGGCCCATCTGTAGACAATTGCACCGATAATAGATGAAATAGAATGACTCAGAATCCAAAACAGTTTCATTTTGCTTCTTAATCTGAGCTAAAATAAATCACAAGCAATGGAGCCCCACGTTGGGCGCCAAAAATAAAAAGTGTGTCGGTGTGAGCTGAAATTCTCCCCCCCCCAACAATAACCAGGCTAGCCCAGTCTGGAAGCAAATGAAGGCTGTATTTACAAGCAGAGTCTAAAATCTACGATGAAATGCAATGAATATGTACAAATATACAAAATTCACAACATTCACAAATATATACAATCAACAGAAAAGCACAACCGATCTCCCTTTGCTTCCCCCCAAGGGGACCCTCCCAAAGGGGCCTCTCTCTCTCCCAGGAGCTTCCCCCCAGACCCCCCTGGACAGAGAAGCAGAGTTAGTTAAGCAGAAATTTGTTCACTTAGCTGCCAAGATCAGTACGTGTTATCTTCAGCCAGAAGAGAAGAAGAAACAGCAGCCAGACAGCCCAGCAACTGCCCCCACTGCCGAACGCAGAATGTGCAGAATGCCTACTTTGTTTTGGGTAATAGTTCTTAAACATTCCTATCTATCCAATGGAAGTGTTTAGAACAATCGTTATTTTGCTTTCTTACACCCAATAGTGACTTATTTACAATCTTTCACTTTCCTGTTTTGAACTTTGCAAGGAAAAAAATTAAAAAGACAGTTTCAAACCATCACACTCCTCTATTCTACCAAGGCTTTTAGAATTAAAAAAAAATGACATAGGGGCTTGAAATATAAATATAACTTGCGTCCATAGAAATTAAAAATCGTGGTTTTTCCTTTATGTGTGTGTTGTGTTTTGTAATTGAAATAGAAAAAAGTTGTGTACGGGGCAAAGCGGAGCTGTTCCCCGCGCTTGGGGAAGTGCTCAGTGCTGCCCCCGCGTGTGTAATTGTCGACACTGCAGCAGTGCAGTGGCGTGTGCCGCCCCGTCAGTCCTCCGTGCTGATTGTGTCGATTCTAAGGGTCTCTCTGGGATGCCTGTTATGTCTGGGTTCTGCTCTGGGATTGGTAGTGACTTGGTGCTCTGGTTTTGGTGGCTAGAAGGCAGCAGGTACCCGCAGGCTGGTACCTTGCTTCATGTTCCACAGCTCTTGGCCAGCCAGGAGCCACAAGGGAAGGGAATCTCAGCACTGGATGGGTTAATGGAGGAGGCTTCCAGAAAATGGCTTTGGGGTTTTGTTTTGGTTTGGTTTTGAAGATTGTCTCACTCTTTCTTTTTTTCCCTTTCCTGTTTTTAGGGAGCTTAACTGCTTTGCCTGACAAGGAGTTGCAGATTTGTATTGGGCCTCAACCACAAACCCTGACACAGAGTGGGATGCTTTGATACCAGAATGTGGAGCTGTTGGAAAGCAAGGTTCTCATTGCAAGTGGTTCAGAAAGGAATTTCCTTTGGCATGTGAGGGCAGAAATGTCACTGTGGCAAGCTGCTGCGAAGCGCCAGCCTTGGGGACTGGCCTCTAACCGCCTTTCCCTTCTCACTTAGAGCTTGCATGGAGGAAATGAACTTCTCCCTAGGCTCGGTGTCTGCTGCTCTGTGACTCTTGGCCCCTGTTGGTCTCCAGCTCTGCGAAGAGTGTGGCCAGGCGAGATGCAGCAGGTTTGTAAGATTTGGTTTTGTTCCCAAACGCTCGCAGCACGCTCTTAAAGGACAGGTAAGTGAACATCATTGCTGTTGTACTGGTCTGCTGTTGCTGCAGGAAGAGGTAGCCACAGAGCCCAGGCCTGGGCATCTGGCAGGAGGATGAAAGAGTGCAAGGGTCTGAGATGCAAAGACAGCAGCATGGAGTCTTGTGTTGGGAGGTTTTTGGTTTTCTTTTTCCTCTTTGGGACTGTTTCTCCTTCTGACCTTCCAGTGCAGTTTGATAGGTTGAGGGAGAACCTGCAGCACTGCAGAGGTGACTTCTCCTTCTCCATGTTCATCCTTAATAGGCTCAAGCCTAAGGAGTAAGATTTTGTTGTCTAGAGCATGTGTGGAATGACTAATTTTATTAGGTGATATCTCTAGAGAAATCTGTTTTGCAAAACTTTACTGGTAAGTTTCTGGGAATGTTCAGCTTCAGCCACTACCAAAAGATTTCGAGCATTTGATCTTCTAAGCTTCTCAAGGTTTCAATTAAACCCTGTAGTTCTTACTTTCATCTGTCAGATTGCATCATTGTACTTTCTGTCAGAGCTCTGAGGGAGGAAGTGTGGCAGTGCTGCAGTACATGGAGAGTCACTGTACTATCTGGTTACCTCAGGGCCACGTTTAAACTAGTTCAGCAGAAGTCAGTCTTGCCTGGCTTCCCCAAGTCACATTCCTGCTGTAATAAACCTGTTAGAATTGCTTTCTGAGTTTTTGATTAAAACCCATAAAAACAGATAATTGAAAGTAACTGCTGCTAAGCACAGCATCTAATGAGATGGCATTTAATTATTTTTCAGATGTTTGAGGTGACAATACACAGCTAGACCCTGGCGCTTACAGAAGATGAAAGACACGGAGATGGGCAAAGAGTACACTGTAGTGAGTCCTGGGTGGAGAAGTGTGCGGGAGAGAGCTGGCTGGGTGCAGTGTGAAGAGCAGGAGAAACACAAGGTCTGTTTTGTTTCCCATTTAGCTTGCTGCCGACTTTAGCAAGACTTTGACGTTTCCCTCAGTGAAACGAATCTGTATGAAATATTGTTTCTTGTGTACCTCTGTATTTACCTTAGTGAGACACTGTCATAGTTCTAAGCTTCATTTGAGAGCTGGGTCTTGAAACAGCCACTAAGTGAGAGCTTTCATGTCAGTGTTCTGAGTTTCTGATCTCTAGAGGCTGTGCTCACTGTGTGCCAAATGCCATAGGGCAAAAACTGCTTGGATAAATAGAACACACACGCTGCCCCACTGGTGCAGGACTTGGTCTGAAACTAACAACCTGTACCAGTTAAAAAAAAAATCAAACAGTATCTTCTGTGACTGCTAGCACTGAAGTATTTTCTCATATGTCCTATTCTTAACCTTCCCAAAATACTACTGTAGAAATTTCTGAAGCAAAAGTAAATCGAGACTACAGGTGTCTGACTTTTGCCATGACAGGTACTTAGTGGTGTGTCACTGCATGTTCTGTATGGATTGCCTATGGAAGCCCTGCTGTGAATGGTTGGAAATAGGGGACCTCGCCCTGTGGGTGTGGAAGGGTTGTGAAGAGATTTAAACAAGGCTTATTTTGCTGTGTCCTTCAGGTAAGGCTCACCTTGCTTCACTGGAGGGTAAAGGATTTTGCCAGGGGTTCTTTGTGGGCTGACAGTGCTGCAGTAAAATTTGTATTGAAGGTTGGAATGGAATATTTAATTACAGAATAAGAGTTCCAGCTGGGGAGTTGGACTGCATTAGAGTTGCCTTTATCTGATGGAAAGGCCTTTAGCTTCCCTACAGCTTCCCTAAATGATGTTGCTCCTGTGGGCCCCTGAAAGGATGGATTTGCAGTTGTGCAACTCCTCTCTGTAAATGTTCTCCCTGCCCTGTGCCACACCACAGTTGTATCTGCTCCTGAACCTTGGAGTACACAATCCAACTGCTACCTGGAACGTGCCTGCTTAAAACAAGAATTTCTCCAAAATAACCTATTTGTCACTAGTGCCAGTTTTGTGTGTGGTGTAGAAATATTCCTGTTCTGTGTGCTTTGAAATGTTTAAAAGAACTTTTCCATGGCCAGCCATTTGGAGCCTTGCAGTAGATTCCCTGCTCAGGTCTGGTTTCTGAAGTAGAGAAGGCTCATAGGGTTGTTCCTCCTTACAGATATGCCTCGTTCAGGAGGAGGATGCTGCTCACGTTTATGTGACGGAGGTGCTAAAAGAAGCAGACGTGGCGGAGACAGAGCAGGTTTGTGCTCGTCTAAGTCCGCAGGTTTTAAACTTAGGCTGTGTAGAAGATTGCTGTGGATGCTACTTGGTCATATTCTCCGTTTTGACAGTGCCAGTCTAGCAGTCCCGAGCATCTATGGAGGTAACCACCGCAGTCCATAAGAATAAGGAGAAATTAGGAAATGAGGTCATGACCTTTGTAAAAGAAGACTTCATTTTCAGTTGACTTGGAATAGCAGCAAAGATTTATTTCTTTTCTTACAGATTTGTAGAATGGATTGGGTTAGAAGGGACCTTAAACGTCATCCAGTTCCCCCCTGCCATGGGCAGGGACACCTCCCACCCGCCCAGGTTGCTCAAGGCCTCATCCAACCTGGCCCTGAACATCTCCAGGGAGGGGACATCCAGAATAGGCACAGTTTGCCATTTGTATCAGGAGTTTGAAAGAGAAATACTGAAAATGGGGGAAAGAGCCAAAACTTCTGTGTGTTTAAAGTTGAGTACAATTAGCACTAAACCCAGGCTGATTATGCTGCTCCCCTCCTTTATCAATGCAGACCTGGCAGTACTTCCTCTGTCAGACTGCGTTTTCAAGGAAGATGCTTCTCGAGAAATAGAACTAAGACAAAGTAAAAAAAAGAGGAGAGCCTTTGTTGTTCTCTTTGGCTGGCTAGGTACCCCCAGGTGGCACATTGCTCATGGGTTTTGTTTCCTGGCTTTTGCTTTTTAGTAGGGTCCTGTCTTGTGGTGTTGTTCTTTGTTTTTGTTAGTTTGGTTTTAATTTTGAGCTCACGATTCCCTGTGAACGCTGAAAGGACACAGCAAGTGCTTCAGCACCACAAATCAAGCAATGCAGGGTGGATGTCTGAAGTGAAAGGGCAGACAAAAAAGGACTTCTCCTCACCTGTTCAGACCTTACCCATCGTTTCCTTTTGTATTACATTGCCCTGCAGTGCTACTCATTTATTTGTTTTCCTCTTCAAGCCTGTGCCCTGAATATAGGGAACCAGAGGAGCAATCTGTTCTACAAAGCAGCCAGAACATGTGTGGCCCTATGTTTGAAGCCCTGCCCCAGTTATGGGCTGATAGAACAGGTCCAGCCCATGCAGCAGACAGGACTCAGACTCTCCAAGGTGTCTGGCACAGCAGTTTTCCCTGGAGAGTGTTTATCTGCTGTCATTTTATTCCCTGGTTTGTTCAGTGGAGAGCAGCACAGAAGCCGTGGCCACAGAACTCAGGCCTGGGCGTCTGGCAGGCTGCTGAGCAGCCCTGGGTGCCTGTGAGCTGCTGTCCAGTCCTGGGGGAGGGAAATGCTCTCGCTTTCCCTGGCAAAGCTTCGTTCTCTTTCTCACTCACATGAGGGGTTGACGAATCAGTTGATGAATGGAGATGGATCTGAGGCACATTTTAGAGCACCTTGTGTTAGTATCTTGAGTATGGCTGAGAAGTTGGTGCTCGTTCCTGCCAAGAAAGAAGCACTAGATGTGTAGCTTTCAGGGTACACTGTAGGGCAGATACTGGAGCACCACAGTAAGCTGCAGTGCTCCAGGAGGATCCAAGGGTGCATGAGTGTGAAATGCAAGGACAGCAGCATGGAACCTGCCTGTGGTGTGCGATGAATGCCTTGGGGTGAGCATCACTGCCAAGGGCTCCAACCAAACAGGGTATGAGAGATGTGGTGCCAACCTCTGGCCCGTTGTCCACCATGGGGCAGCCACCGGCTTGCGGCAGAGGTGCTGGGGTAGGTACACCCTCCTCCCCCATCTTATTTCTCTGGCAAAGCTCCCATTTTGGAGGAGTGGGGATGTGTACATGCTGAACTATTAAAGGAATCGGCTGCTGGCTGGGCAGTTTCCTTTCTTTTGTGCCTTTTTTGGGGGTGAATTCAAAAGATGGGGGAGATTCTGGGTGGAGTGCTTGTGTCAGATGGTGCAGGGGCATGATGCAGCAGAGGAGCAGGTCAGTGAGGGATGGGAGCACCCCTGCCAAAATGCTGAATGCTGAAAATTCTCGAAGGGGATCACAAACTATTTAAAAATTTAAGTATGAGTGTGAGGTGATGCAGACAACCACCTCTAGTTTTGATCTAGGTATTGAAGAATGGTATTGGTTTATACGTAATAAAGATTTTGAAATAGACCCCTGTATCGCCTCTATTCTACCAACGCTTTTAGAATTAAAGAAAAGGAAATGACGTAGGGGCTTGATATATAACTAGAAGTTGTGTGTACACAAATTAAAAAGAGTGGCTTTTTCACTGTTCATGTGTTGTGTTTTATAATTCAAGTATAAAAAACTCTGAACAGGACGAGGGGGAGGTGCTCCCCACGCTGAGGGAAGTGCTCTGTACTTCACCCGCGTGTGTAATTGTCGGCACTGCAGCAGTACAGCTGCCTGTACCGCTGTGTCGTTGCTCAGTGCTGCCCCCACGTGTGTAATTGTCTGCACTGCAGCAGTACAGCTGCATGTGCCGCTCTGGCGATGCTCAGTGCCGACTCCAAGTGTGTAATTGTTGGTACTGCAGCCGTGCAGTGGCGTGTGACGCTCTGCGATGTCCAGTGCTGCCCCCCCGTGTGTAATTGTCGGCACTGCAGGTGTGCAGTGGCGTGTGCCGCCCCGTCAGTCATCCGTGCTGTTGCCTCGATTCTCAATGCGCTGAAGGGAACCTCCTAGCACCAAATTTCTTTTTCCGTTTGCTCTCTTTTGAGGAGAGAGTCTAAATGGAGCTTGCAATTCTGGCCTAGCTCTTTCCTGTCAACAGTTACAGCTATGTATATGCATGCGGAAAAAAGCTGCTTTACAAGCCGCACAGAGACAAAGAAAAGCATGGGGGGCTAACACATGAAGGGAAGCTACTAGCATCAAATTTCTTTTTTCTTTTGGTCTATTTTGAGGAGAGAGACTAAATGGAGCTTGCAATTCTTGGCTAGCTCTTTCCTGTCACCAGTTACAGCCATGTCTAAGCATGTGGAAAAATGTTGCTTTAAAAGCCGCACAGAGACAAAGAAAAGCATTGGGGCTAACACATGAAGGGAACCTCCTAGCACCAAATTTCTTTTTCCATTTGGTCTCTTTTGAGGAGAGAGTCTAAATGGAGCTTGCAGTTCTGGGCTAGCTCTTTTCTGTCACCAGTTACAGCCATGTCTAAGCATGTGGAGAAAAGTTGCTTTAAAAGCCGCTCAGAGACAAAGAAAAGCATTGGGGCATACAACATGAATGGAACCTCCTAGCACCAAATTTCTTTATCCATTTGGTCTCTTTTGAGGAAAGAGACTAAATGGAGCTTGCAATTCCGGGCTAGATCTTTCCTGTCACCAGTTACAGTCATCTCTAAGCATGTGGAAAAAGGTGCTTTACAAGCAGCACAGAGACAAAGAAACTCATTGGGGTCTATCACATGAAGGGAACCTCCTAGTACAAAATTTCTTTTTCCATTTGCTCTCTTTTGAGGAGAGAGTCTAAATGGAGCTTGCAGTTCTGGACTATCACTTTCCTGATACCAGTTACAGCCATGTCTAAGCATGTGGAGAAAAGTTGCTTTACAAGCCGCACAGAGACAAAGAAAAGCATTGGGGGCTAACACATGAAGGGAACCTCCTAGCACCAAATTTCTTTTTCCGTTTGGTCTCTTTTTAGGAGAGAGTCTAAATGGAGCTTACAATTCTGTGCTAGCTCTTTCCTGTCACCAGTTACAGCCATCTCTCTGCGTATTTTTGCTGAGATCTTATATAAGCTGTGTATTTGAGCAATAAATTTGAAGCTTGCTTATCAATCACATTGATTGCCGCTCGTCTTCCCTCGCGTTTCACCAGTAAATTCGATTGATTTCTGCCCGTCTCCCTTGCCTTCGACACCAAATGTCGCCCGAACAGGGACCCTCGGAGACCTTCAGGCTGTTCCGATAATACTGTGAGTCCCGGGAAGAAGGTGTCGATTAGCAGCGGTTGACGGGCAGAAGTGCGACTCATTGCTGGCGAAGGGAGTTCATACCTTGCCTGGGCCAGACCTTCGGGAAAGGCTCGCCATACGGGCAAGGGCTGCCGGCTCTCAGGTTTAAGGCTGCACTAAGGTAAAGATATCCGCAGGTCTTAGGCTGCTTAAGGAACTGATATCTAGGTAATATATCTGGCCAGATAGGTTTTCGAGAGCAAAGTAGCCCTTAGTTTACTCAGCAGTTTCCTTGAGAAACTTTAGAAACAAAAAGACTTAGAATTTTCATTGAGAAACGAAAAGCAGAGGATGTGGACTTAAAGAAGCACCCTGAACGTTTGATACAGTTTGGTCCTTTGTGGGTTACAAGCAAGTGGACTCAACCAGTGCGTCTCCCTGCTCAAGTGACACAAGACAATGAAGATTCCTTTGCTTTTGGTGATGCCCCTGATGGGTTTGACAATTACATCGATAGATCCAAGGACTAATATGTGGATCCCGTGGGCTAACCAACGAGTAATTTGGATTTCTGTTTAAGTCTGCAGTCTGCTGTGGAACCTTTTAAAACATATTTGGTACCTATTTCTTTGGGTGCGTACGGAGCACAATGGACCTCTGAGGGCTTGCAGCGTGGAACTCATCCCTCCAGGAAGTGAGGTGAGCTGTGGGAAACTGAAATGGGGAATCAGAAGTCGTCCCCAGAGAGAGACATGTATGAACTGGTGAATGCACTCCTTAAAAAGCATGGCAAAGTTATTCCTGGCCATGATCTTAAAGTAATGCTGGAGTGGGTGCAAGAAAAAATCCCGACAGTTGCAGCATAAACAGCAGTATGGGGCAGCGGGAGGAGATGGCCCCTGGCTGGGTCATCACGAGTCTCAGAGCGGCGGTGCCAGCCACAGCAGGGAGCCAAGCGGCGACCCCCGCGCTGGCTCTGGCTTGTCCCGTTGTGATGGTTTGAAACGGTCTTTTTAATTTTTCCTTGCAAAGTTCAGAACAGAGAAAGTGAAAGAATGTAAATAAGTCACTATTGGGTGTAAGAAAGCAAAATAACGATTGTTCTAAACACTTCCATTGGATAGATAGAAATGTTTAAGAACTATTACCCAAAACAAAGTAGGCACTCTGCACATTCTGCCTTCTGCAGTGGGGGCAGTTGCTGGGCTGTCTGGCTGCTGTTTCTTCTTCTCTTCTGGCTGAAGATAACACACTGACCTCGGCAGCTAAGTTAACAACTTTCTGCTC
The DNA here is from genome assembly GCF_027791375.1 of Indicator indicator. NCBI lineage: Eukaryota > Metazoa > Chordata > Aves > Piciformes > Indicatoridae > Indicator > Indicator indicator. The sequence continues at coordinate 493,210 of NW_026539186.1, forward strand.
TAACTAACTGTGCTTCTCTGTCCAGGGGGGTCTGGGGGGAAGCTCCTGAGAGAGAGAGAGGCCCCTTTGGGAGGGTTCCCTTGGGGGGAAGCAAAGGGAGATCGGTTGTGCTTTTTCTGTTGATTGTATATATTTGTGAATGTTGTGAATTTTGTATATTTGTACATATTCATTGCATTTCATTGTAGATTTTAGACTCTGCTTGTAAATACAGCTTTTCATTTGCTTCCAGACTGGGCTAGCCTGGTTATTGTTGGTGGGGGGGGAATTTCAGCTCACACCGACACACTTTTTATTTTTGGCGCCCAACGTGGGGCTCGATTGCTTGTGATTTATTTCTGCTCAGATTAGGAAGCAAAATGAAGCTGTTTTGGATTCTGAGTCATTCTATTTCATCTATTATCGTGTGATTGTCTACAGATGGGCCATTTCTTGCATGATAGACAAGATTGTGAGATATGTGGCATATAAGTAGTTTCTTTGGGTTAAGAACAAGTTACTGAATGTTGGTGAATTCTGTTGTGGTTTTATTGGGCTAAGAAGCTATGGTAACTCAACTATGGATGTGCTAGCAGACACATATGAGTTTGTTACTCCTCTTACAACTACAGAGGGTCCTTGGAACCAGTGGTACCCTAGATATCTTGTGCTAGCCTTAATTTTTTGTTGCTTCTTGGAATAATCATATGGCTACTGATAGCACTGTGTCAAGAAAGACATAAGGCTACTTGCTCTTCCAACTCTGCTGTGAATGTGAAAACCAAGCCAGTAAATTTGGTGGCCACTGTAACCAGAAAGCGTAAAGGAGCTGCAGGAGGAGATGCAGATGCTGCAGGAGATGGTGCAGATGGAGATGAGGGTCCTTCTACTCAGGGTCCCTCTGTTAAGAAAGATCCTTCTGGTGAGGAAGAGAGGGTTAGCCTTAAAACTCTGGTAGACCTCTTGAGACCCCACATGGATGATGGAGATGTAGGTCAGGATGTAGACCCTGGTAGATTAGCAACTGCTGGCAGAGCCTCTGAACTCAAGGAAATTCAACGGAGGATTACAATAGGATTATGGGTGACAGCGACCTCAGGATGATGATGATGATGATGATGAGGATGACATACAGTCAGCTAATGCACCCAGACAGGAAATTAGACATGTGAGGAAGGATTACATCAGAGGAGATAATGAGCCAGTCCTGTCTTGGCTAGCCAGGTGTTTTGATATGGGAGCCCCAGCATTGGTGGTAGGCGACAAGTCGGCCTCTCAGTTGGGGATGCTCTCAAAGGATACAGGCATAGACAGGCATCTAGGCAAGTGCATTGGTAAAGTTTCTCTGTGGGCACGCCTCCTACTGGCAGTCTCACTGAGGTACCCCAGCAGAGATGATTTACCATGGAACCCTAAGCCTTGGACCACAATAGCTGAGGGAATCAAGCGTCTGAGAGAGTTTGCTGTGAGAGAAGTAATGTATGGAGATCATAAGACTCTGAATCCTGATGAAATTCCTGTTGGAACAGGCCTTGCCAAAAAGCTCATTAAGCTTGCTCCTCCTAATTATGCTACTATTCTGGCAAGCAGGATTGTGGCAAGAAATTATGGTGGAGTGCCTCCTACTGTTGGCCATTTCACTGACCAAATGAGGCAGTTGGAGGATAGTCTTGCACGTACTTCTTTGGTTTCAGCCATTGAAACTCTGTCTGGAAAGATGGAGAATTGCATGAAAGAGCTGAAGGAGGAACTTAAAACCTCCATATCCAACTTGATGAAGGGGGATGATTCTGATTCCTCTTCCTCCAGATGGATACAAGTTTCAGCTGTTAGGAACAGACGTGCTCCAAGAAGGCCATTCCAAAATAGGTCAAACCAAAACAGACAGCAGAGGCAATCACGTGGCAGTATCTGGATAACTCTGCGTGATCAGTTTGGTGAGAACATGAACAGATGGGATGGTCAACCAACTTCTGATCTTTTCAAGAGGTTACGGGAGCTGCAGAGGGGCAGATCCCGAGGTAGCAATACCAGGAGGGTAGCTGTCGCTTCCTCAGTTTCCCAGAACAACTCTGATAGCTCCAACAGTGATCCTAATTCTGATGCTGGACGTTGTGCCAGCTGTACATGTGGAGGTAATCCCCACCATTAGGGGTGCCCTGCCTTCCACCAGGGGGAGGTAAGGGATAATGGAGATAACAGAATCTATTGGGATGTGTACATCCAGTGGCCTGGCACTTCAAAATTTCAGAAGTACAGGGCCTTGGTTGACACAGGAGCTCAGTGCACCATAATACCATCAAATTATCAAGGGGGAGAATCTATAACTATTCAGGGAGTCACTGGTGGATCTCAAGAGTTGTTTAAGATAGAGGTTGACATAAGTTTAACTGGGAAGCAGTGGAAGAAACATACTATTGTAACAGGTCCTAATGCACCTTGTATTTTGGGAATTGACTTTCTGAGAGAAGGGCGTTTTAAAGACCCTAAGGGTTACAAATGGGCTTTTGGAATAGCAACTGTAGAAATTGATGGAGGAAAATTGAAGTTGTCCATTAGACCTGAGCTTTCAGATGAATCTGCAGTTGTGGGACAACATGAGATAGAGGATGTAAAGCTGCCGGTTGCTTCTCAAACTGTGCATCACAGACAATACAGAACCAACCGTGACTCTTTGGTGCCCATTCAAAACTTGATTCGTCAGTTGGAGAGTCAGAAGGTCATCAGCAAAACTCATTCACCTTTCAACAGTCCAATCTGGCCTGTGAGAAAGCAGAATGGAGAGTGGCGTCTGACAGTTGATTTCCGTGCCTTGAATGAAGTAACTCCACCCATGAGTGCAGCTGTACCAGACATGATGGAACTCCAATATGAGCTGGAATCCAAGCAGGCCAAATGGTATGCTACCATAGACATTGCTAATGCTTTCTTCTCTATTCCCATAGCAGAGGAATGCAGGCCTCAGTTTGCTTTCACCTGGAGAGGCATTCAGTACACATTCAATCGTTTGCCCCAGGGGTGGATTCACAGTTCAACCATCTGCCATGCAGTGATCCATGATGCTTTGGAGAAAGGTGGAGCTCCAGAACACATTCAGTTCATCGATGACATCATCGTCTGGGGTGAGACTGCTGAAGAAGTCTTCGAGAAAGGTAACAAAATCCTTGACATTCTCTTGCAAGCTGGTTTCGCTATCAAGCGAGACAAGGTGAAAGGACCTGCCAGAGAAATCCAGTTTCTGGGAGTGCGGTGGCAAGATGGTCGCCGTCACATCCCAATGGATGTGATAAACAGAGTCTCCACCATGGCAAATCCCATCAACAAGAAAGAAACTCTGCGTTTCTTAGGCATAGTGGGATTTTGGAGACTGCACATTCCTGGATACAGTCAGATTGTGAAACCTCTCTATGATGTGACTCGAAAGAGAAACAGTTTCCAATGGGGTCCTGAGCAACAAGCAGCCTTTGACCAGATCAAGCGAGAGGTAGTCCAAGCGATGGGTCTGGGACCTGTCCGAACTGGTCCAGACATTAAGAACATTCTGTACACAGCCGCGAGTGACAATGGTCCAACCTGGTGCTTATGGCAAAGAGCTCCAGGGGAGACACGAGGACGTCCTCTTGGTTTCTGGGGTCGTGGCTACAGAGGCTCAGAGGCAAACTACACTCCAACAGAGAAAGAGATTTTAGCTGCTTATGAAGGAGTGAAAGCTGCTTCTGAAGTGATTGGAACTGAGTCACAACTTCTTCTAGCTCCTAGATTGCCAGTTCTGAATTGGATGTTCAAAGGCAAAGGTTCTTCACCACATCATGCAACAGATGCTACCTGGTCTAAGTGGATGGCTCTGATAACACAGAGAGCTCGAATGGGAAATCTCGAAAGGCCTGGTTTGGTGGAGGTGATCACAAACTGGCCAGAAGGCACAAGCTGTGCAAAACCTCCAGAGGAGAGAGTAACTCGTGCTGAGGAAGCTCCTCCTTACAGTGATCTGTCTGATGATGAAAAGAGATATGCTTTGTTCACAGACGGTTCCTGTCGTCTTGTTGGGAACAAGCGGAGATGGAAATCTGCAGTGTGGAGCCCAACGCGCAGAGTTGCAGAAGCGAGAGATGGAGAAGGAGAATCCAGTCAATTTGCAGAGGTAAAAGCTGTCCAGCTAGCTCTTAACGTAGCTGAACGTGAGAGATGGCCAAAGCTTTATCTCTACACTGACTCGTGGATGGTAGCCAATGCCTTGTGGGGTTGGCTGAAAGACTGGAAGAAGAATGGCTGGCAGAGAAAAGGAAAGCCTATCTGGGCTGCAGATCTGTGGCAAGACATTGCTGCTCGCATTGAGAGAATCCCAGTGAAAGTGAGACACATCGATGCTCACATTCCTAAGAGCAAAGCTACTGAGGAACAACAACACAACCATCAGGCAGATCTAGCTGCAAGTTTCCCAGGTGGACACAAACTCTGATCCTGATCCTGATCTTGACTGGAAACACTGAGGTGAGCTGTTCTTAGCTCAGTGGGCCCATGACTCGTCAGGACATCAAGGCAGAGATGCAACCTACCGATGGGCTCGTGACAGATCCATTGACATTTCCATGGATGCTATCACACAAGTCATCCATGACTGTGACATTTGTGCTGCTATTAAGCAGGCAAAGCGGATCAAGCCCTTGTGGTACGGTGACCGATGGTCCAAGTACAAGTATGGTGAAGCCTGGCAGATTGACTACATCACTCTACCTCGTTCTCCATCTGGTAAGCAGTATGTGCTGACTATGGTAGAGGCGAGCACTGGATGGCTGGAAACTTATCCAGTTCCTCATGCAACTGCACGTAACACCATTCTTGGTCTGGAAAGACAAATCCTGTGGAGACATGGAACTCCAGAGAGGATTGAGTCAGACAATGGAACTCATTTCAAGAACAATCTTGTAAAAAACTGGGCCAAAGAGCACGGCATCGAGTGGATATTCCACATTCCCTACTATGCACCAGCTGCAGGGAAGATCGAACGCTACAACGGTTTGCTGAAAACCACTCTCAAAGCCAGGGGGGGTGGATCTTTGAAAAACTGGGAGAAACATTTAGCACAAGCAACCTGGTTGGTGAATAGTAGAGGTTCAGTGAATCGAGCTGGACCTGCCCAATCAGATTTGTTGCGAAAGGAAGAAGGTGATAGAGTTCCTGTTATCAGAGAAAAGAATCTGTTAGGCAAAACTGTTTGGGTATTTTCTCCTTCAGGAGAGGCCAAACCTGTCCGAGGGGTGGTTTCTGCTGAAGGTCCTGGTCACACCTATTGGGTGATGCAAGAAAATGGTGAAATTCAGTGTATTCCACAAAGAAATCTAACTTTGGCTGAGAGAGGTTAAATTCAGAGTGTTGCGCAGATACAGCATTGCGCCCAAGAGGAGAGTCCATGAGATCTACGGTGCACGAACCCTGAGAGCCCTGAGTCACCTGAGAGTCCCTGTTCCTTTCTTCGCTCCATCTGCAAGGAAACAAATTGTTTGCTGTTTTTCCTGTGATTTGACTCTTTTGAATCATCTACATCTGAGATAGCCGGAATGGACTATGGTCTTTATTCACCTATTGTTGTAGATATTATTTTAGATTAGATAAATGGTAGTAGCAGCCAATGGAATTGTTTAGAAGGGGTGGACTGTGATGGTTTGAAACTGTCTTTTTAATTTTTCCTTGCAAAGTTCAGAACAGAGAAAGTGAAAGAATGTAAATAAGTCACTATTGGGTGTAAGAAAGCAAAATAACGATTGTTCTAAACACTTCCATTGGATAGATAGAAATGTTTAAGAGCTATTACCCAAAACAACGTAGGCACTCTGCACATTCTGCGTTCTGCAGTGGGGGCAGTTGCTGGGCTGTCTGGCTGCTGTTTCTTCTTCTCTTCTGGCCGAAGATAACACACTGACCTTGGCAGCTAAGTTAACAACTTTCTGCTCTAACTAGCTGTGCTTCTCTGTCCAGGGGGGTCTGGGGGGAAGCTCCTGGGAGAGAGAGAGGCCCCTTTGGGAGGCTCCCCTTGGGGGGAAGCAAAGGGAGATCGGTTGTGCTTTTTCTGTTGATTGTATATATTTGTGAATGTTGTGAATTTTGTATATTTGTACATATTCATTGCATTTCATTGCAGTTTTTAGACTTTGCTTGTAAATACAGCTTTTCATTTGCTTCCAGACTGAGCTAGCCTGGTTATTGTTGGTGTGGGGGGGAATTTCAGCTCACACCGACACACTCGTGGAGGAGGCGGCAGCTGCGGCTCCCATCGCTCTCGTATATCAGCAGTAGCATTTACAGCCCTTGAATTTTTAAAGAAATGCCACAGGTTTTTTTCATCAAGAAATTAGTGAAAAGGCAACTTTGGAGCTGAAGGTAGTGCTCATGCAGTCAGAACCTTCACTTCAAAGCTTGAAAATCTGCACATTTCTGAAGACAACAGCGTGTGAACAACGAAGAAAAAAAGAAAAGGAAAAAAGTGTCTTCTCTAGTGCCGTTTGCCACCCTCCTCTCTCTCTCCCCCCCCCCTTCCTTCTCCCTCCTTATCTCACTCCCTTGTTTTGCAGCTGTTGGTCTGCAGAAACTTGAGTTCTAATTTTAAAGTAACAGTGTTAAGTTTTGTTAAGAAAGGTATTTTACCATTTCATGAATGCAACTGATATCTATATATTGGTTTTATCATTATTTCTGATTTTAAGGCATTTGGGAATTTATTATTTTAGTGTTTGTAATTGTTGCATTTTTTACAATAAGCATGATGATTATTGACTACCCAAAACCAAATTTGGCACTTGTAATTAGGTATATTGAGTGTTATAGAAAATGACTTTTGCTTACAAGCTTTTAGTTTTTGTGTTAAAGTATTTTTCCTAATCATTAAGCATATACACCGTGTAAGTGGTACTGGTTTTATAAGTTTATAGATTAAGGTTTTTCCTTCCTTTTTTCTGGTTCGAACCTCTTTTTTTTGAGTATGCTGGCAATTTCAAGAAGAGCTCTATATACATATGGTAAATAAGCTTTCATTTTGAAAAGCGTGCTTTATATAATATAACATCTTTTTTGTTGTTTTCTTGCACATTACTTTGATGATTTAATTTTTACATAGTTCTTTAAGTCTTTAGGTCCTTTTAGCTATTAACAGTTTATTAAGACTTTATTTTAGGGACGTTATAGAGTGTTGTTTTAGTTTTTGTGTTTATAAAGGTTTTAAGATAAGGTTATAAGAATATGAAGAGTGACAAAAAAAAAAAATTCTTTCCCTTTTGATACAGAGGTTTACCCTAGGGAAAATTCAGGGCTAGGAAGGGATTCATCTTTTCCCACCTACAGGTTTTCCTGATGCGAGCGTGGCAGAACACCAGACTCAAAGGATGGGATCTCACCAGAATGTTATAGTTAAACAGTGGTTACCCAGGAATAGACAATTAGCCCAGCCTGCCTATCTAGAGGAATTGATTTGTTTTTGCAATTGTTCATTTTGACGATCAAGTGTTTTGGAATTATAGAACGTATGACGATTGTTTAGAGGCAAGTAGTACTTCAGTTTGTGCCGCAGGTCTTATCAAAAGTTTGAATGTTACCTTACCCTGGGATCCCCAAGAGTTGCAACTTTTGGGCTCTGCAAGTGTTGGAAATGCATCACGGAACTGGACTCAAACATGTTTTGTGTTTGGAAATGGGTTTCATAGTTCTAATGGGATCATACCTGACTGGCATAGTCTTCCTGCGGAGTTGGGTAGTTGGACTATAGTTAGTCCTTTAGGAGAGCAATTTTGGGTGTATGGCAATTATTTTGGAATGAATGATACTATTGGGCGGAACCCCACAACTGGAAAGTTTACTCCCTCACACAGTACACTGAAGTGACTTTTGCAAATACTAAAGAGGGGGAATGGCATGGCAGGGGCCTCTTGTTAAAATTTAAATTTTTAGTAAAATTTAAATTATTTTGCAGCTTCCTAATGATTCCCAGGAAACCCCAATGACACGTCATTTTAATTCTTTGACTACCATCAGTGCATTAATAACCTCGGGTGGAGGATATGCTTGTGTCTCAACAGGTTTTGGACCATATTGGGTCCCAGTGCTTTTATCATCCTTTGGATGCTGACAGCAGCAGCAGCCTTGCAGATCCCGAGGTGGCCACGGCGGGATGTGTGGGTCACGCTTGCCAAGACCACAGAACGAGACATGCTTTGCCTCTCCGTATCAACGCCTGCCAATCCCTTCAGCACCTGTCTGGTGGGCATATCAGTGAATGGGTAAAAAGACATCACTGAAAAAAATGAACCACTGAACTTGAAAAGATCATTCTATATGTGCTTCCTGGCACACTTAATCGCTTTCATAGTTTGGGGTGTAAAGGATTTTAAAAGACAAATCTGAGTAGTCTCAAGAGATAAGTATGTTAGGATTGGTAAGAATGCGTTACTGTGTTGTGTTTAATTCTACATCAGACAAGGCCACAGATATTCAGGATGTTACTCCAGCAGGGAAGAGGTACAGAAATTATACTGCATGGTGCAATCAAACTGAATTCATAGAAGTGAAGAGGCATCCCCATCCTCATCGTCTGCCTGCAGGTGTTTTCCTTATTTGTGGGGATAGAGCCTGGCCAGCTCTGCCCTCATGAATCAGAGGAGGACTTTGCAGTCTCGGTCATTTTACCATTTCTGGCTGGCTTCATAGTCTTGCTAAAACTATCATTTATGCTTTTGCTGTTTTTTTTTTTTTTTAATTGCTTTTGTTATCCTGTATATTGTAATGTTTATTAGGTTTAATCAATCGTTCTCTTAAGAGAATCCTTATTGTTCAACAGAAAAAGGGGGGAATTGTTGGAGAATGGCTTAAATCAAATCACAGGGATACGAGTCTATTGAACAATTAATTTAGCAAAATGTGTAGGCCGCACTCCATCTTGTTGTTTACTGCTCACAGTTAGTAGATATGCTGAAGCTGCAAGGTCACTATGCTTGCAGCTGTCTTGCAAGGTTACAAAACAAAGAACTAGTTAGAAAGAAGTCTGTGAAATAGCACGTAGACCTAACTGCAAGTAGGCTGGATATTATAATGTAGTTCTTAACCTGAAACCAATTATCTTATGACACTTGTGCATATTAACCTTAGCTGTACCAATAGAATAATGACATCTGTGCATATTTTTGCTGAGATCTTATATAAGCTGTGTATTTGAACAATAAAGTTGAAGCTTGCTTATCAATCACATTGATTGCCGCTCATCTTCCCTCACGTTTCACCATTAAATCAGATTGATTTCTGCCAGTCTCCCTTGCGTTCGACAGCACCTGGCTCCTCTGGTCTGCGCCACGTCAGTGCCAGCCTCTGCTCTTCTCTGGGGTTCTTCTGTGCTAGCTCCCTGTCTCGGGACCAAGCGGAGCCGCCGGCGGCGCGTGACGGCAGCGGGTAAGTCTCACCAAGATGGCGCCGGCCTCATCAAGATGGCGCCGACCGCAC
>NW_026539187.1:0-82000 GCF_027791375.1 Indicator indicator
ACGGCGGAGTGTGAGGCGGGCTGGCTGCACGGCGGGGAAGGGTCCCTCGCTCGGACGCTGTGAGGGCGGCGAGGAGGCGGCGAGGAGGCTGCGGAGCGGCCGCGGGTGCCGGCCGGAAGTGCCCGCGGGCTGCCCCGGAAGCAGAGCCAGAGCACTTCCGGGGGAGGGGCCGCGGCGCCGCGCCGGTGAGGAGCTGAGGGGCCAGCGCGGAGCGGGTGGCCTTTGGGGTGTGAGAGGGGCGACGTGGGCCCTGGGAGGCGCCACGGCGGTGTGGGGAGCGGAGGGGGTGCGCCGGGAGGCACATGGAGGAGGCTGAGGGGAGGTGGGCGAGCAGGGGCTGGGGTCCCGGGGAGAGCGGGCACCCTGCGGTGAGAGACGGGCAGGGCTAGGAGGGGAGGGTCAGGGGCTCCCTGGGCTGCTGGCGACCGGACACGCGTAGGAGGTGTGGGGGTCGAGGGGGGAGCGGTGGGGGAGTCGGCGGGGAAGCGAGCGAGGGGCGCGGAGCTGTGCTGTCCCGCGGGGCTCCGCGTTGTGTGCTGAGAGGAAGGAGGCTGAGAGCCAAGCGACAGTGTCCTCATGGACGGAGGCCAGTGTCTGTCTGCCCCCGGCCTCCCTCGCACGCCAGGCTCCTCTGAGCCGGGTCAGCTTCTCTGATAAGGCCCGGTGGAGCTCCGGTCGGCAGATGTGCCACAAGAGGGGCAGCTTGCTTCTGCCCAAGCCCCATTATCATGCATGGCCACATCAGTTCTTGTCCCAGCTCTGCAGATGCTAGTGCAAAGCTCCAGGTAATAAGCTCCTGCAGCCAGACTGTCTGCAGCTGCTCACCTGTCCCTGCCATAGCACCAGGAGCAGAGTGCTGAGGCATGTGTTAATGTCAGGCCAGTCCTGTCACTGGCCATGACTTCTTAATACTAATGGGCTTGTGTCAGAGACAGTGAAGCTCCTGCTGTGATGAGAGGAGGGCTGCTGTTTTCCAAGACATGTCCTTAAATCACAGCCCTGCCCAGGCTCCACAGAGCCCTCAGCCACCTGTGCAGCACCTTGGAGAAGGGGATGGGTCAGGAGCAGGTTAATGTGGAAACAAACCCATTCTTTGACTTCAGCTCCCTTCTGCCCCTACTCTCAGCCCTGCAAACTCCCCCAGCTGCAAAGTGGCAGGGCGCAGGCTGCTTTCTTCTGTGAAAGCTCCCCTGAAGGTTTGTCCTTTGGGTTCCCATGTCCAAGAAAGCTGTGTCAGAGGAACAGCACTGGTAGAATCATAGACTTGTAGACTGCTGGTAGAATGATAGTATTGTTAGGATTGGAAGGCTCATCCAGTTCCAACCCCCTGCCATGGGCAGGGACACCTCACACTCCAGCAGGTTGCTCACAGCCACATCCAGCCTGGCTGCAAAAACCTCCAGGGATGAGGCTTCCACCACCTCCCTGGGCAACCTCTGCCAGGCTCTCACCACCCTCAAGGGGAACAACTTCTTCCTAACATCCAATCTGAATCTCCCCACTTCTAGTTTTGCTCCATTCCCCCAGTCCTATCACTCCCTGACACCCTCAAAAGTCCCTCCCCAGCTTTCTTGGAGCCCCCTTCAGATCCTGGAAGGCCACAAGAAGGTCTTCTGGGAGCCTTCTCCTCTCCAGCCTGCATAACCCCAACTCTCTCAGTCTGTCCTCCAGCCCTCTGCTCATCCTTTGACCAGAGATCCTGCAGGTGTGGCTTGAACAGCTGTGAGGAACAGTGCTTTGAGTTTTAAACCCCACAGAGCTTGTTCAGCAGTGTTCTAGGAGAATGTGCTTTGGTTCAGGTGCATAGGAATACACCAGAGTGCAGGTAGAATTAACTACAGTTCCAGAGGGTGCCACCTGGAGAGCACAAATCATGTGGTATGTGCCCAGATGTTTGCAGTGTACTTCATCGCCTTGGTCACTAAGGGCTGCTTTTTGTTTTTCGTCCCTTCCTCAGCAGGAGAATATGAGTTCAACAGGGAGGAAAAGAGGAAGGCCCAACAGAGGAGGAGGAGGAGGACGAGGAAGAGGAAGCAGAGGAAGAGGAGGAGGCAGCAGTGGCCATTCAAGCAAGTCTCAGCCTGGTGGAAGCAGGAAATGCTCATCTAAAATCTGGGATGATGGAGATGACTTTTGTCTTTTCAAGGAACCAAGGCAGGAATCCAGGTCTTTCTGTTCATTTTGGGGGGGGGATGTTGGCACAGAGGTGTTTAGGATACTCTGGGGATGGACATCTTTGAACATACAGAAGGGTGAAGCTGTGAGGAAGCTGTTTCACTGTGAACACTGGCACAGGCTGCCCAGGGAGGCTGTGGCTGCCTCCTCCCTGGAGGTGTTCAAGGCCAGGCTGGATGAGGCCTTGAGCAAGCTGGGCTGGGGGGAGGTGTCCCTGCCCACGGCAGGGGGGGTCGGAACTGAAAGATCCTTAAGGTCCCTTCCAACCCAACCCACTCTGTGAGTCTGTGACTACTGTGTCTTTTTTTATGAACATTTTCTAGCTAGGAAAGTGTGAAGGGGTTGTTTCTAAAGAGGTTAGCACCTCTGATTTTCTGCTTTGGTCCCAAAGTAGTTTCAGAACATCCTTGATCAGGAGCACTAATAAACATGGGCTATTTTTTTTTTTTTGGGTATTATAAAGCAAGAGAAGTGGTTAGTATAAAATAATTGGATAGCTGTAACTAGTGGGGTCCCCCAGGTATCAGTGCTGGGTGCAGTGCTGTTGAACATCTTCATCAATGACATTGATGAGGGAGCAGGGTGGAGGCTTGGCTGATACAGCTGAAGGCTGTGCAGATATCCAGCCTGACTTATCATAGAATCACAGAATCAGTCAGGGTTGGAAGGGACCACAAGGCTCATCCAGTTCCAACTCCCCTGCCATGGGCAGGGACACCTCACACTAGATCAGGCTGGCCAAAGCCTCATCCAGCCTGGCCTTAAACACCTCCAGGGATGGGGCCTCAACCACCTCCCTGCACAACCCATTCCAGGCTCTCACCACTCTCATGGGGAAGAACTTCTTCCTCATGTGCAGCCTGAATCTCCCCACTTCTACTTTTATTCCGTTCCTCCCTCTCCTGTCACTACCTGAGATCCTAAAAAGTCCCTCCTGAGATTTCTTGGAGCCTCCTTCAGATCCTGGAAGGCCACAAGAAGGTCACCTCGGAGCCTTCTCTTCTCCAGACTGAACAGCCCCAAACTCTCTCAGTCTGTCCTCATAAGAGAGGTGCTCCAGCCCTCTGCTTATCTTTGGACAGGCTGAGAGCTGGGCAGAGAGGAACCTGCTGAGGTTCAACAGGAGAAGTGCAGAGTCCTGCAGCTGGGAAGGAAGAAGAAACTGCAGCAGGACAGGGTGGGAGGGGATCTGCTGGAGAGCAGCCCCAAGGAGAAGGAGCTGGGAGTGCTGGTGGGCAGCAAGTTCTGCATGGCACAGCAATGTGCCCTGGGGGCCAAGAAGGCCAAGGGGAGCCTGGGCTGCATTCAGAGGAGTGTGGCCAGCAGAGCCAGGGAGGTTCTCCTCCCCCTCTCCTCTGCCCTGCTGAGACCTCCCCTGGAATATTGCATCCAGCTCTGGGCTCCCCAGGTCAGGAGGGACAGGGATCTGCTGGAGAGAGTGCAAGGGAGGGCTGCAAGGATGCTGAAGGGCCTGGAGCACTGCCTGGGGAGGAGAGGCTGAGAGCCCTGGGGGTGTTTAGTGTGGAGAGGAGAAGGCTGAGAGGGATCTGATCAATGTCTATCAATAGCTGAGGGCTGGGGGTCAGGAGGGAGGGGACAGGGACAGGCTCTGCTCAGTTGTGCTCTGGGATAGGCCAAGGGGCAATGGATGGAAACTGCAGCACAGGAGGTTCCACCTCAACAGGAGGAGGAACTTCTTCCCTGGGAGGGTCCCAGAGGCCTGGAGCAGGCTGCCCAGAGAGGTTGTGGAGTCTCCTTCTCTGGAGCCTTCCCAGCCCTGTCTGGATGTGTTCCTGTGTGCCCTGTGCTGGACTCTATGGTCCTGCTCTGGCAGGGGGCTTGGACTGGAAGATCTCCAGAGGTCCCTTCCAACCCCTAACATCCTGTGAGCCTGTGAACTTAAAATGAATTTAAGCCTCCTGAATGACTGGTGAGCAGTCTAGCTTAGAAATATGTGGTTTGACTGGAGTCTGAGAACAGCTTTAAGCTAGCAAAGAGTTCATGAAATCACTGTGGTTTTGACTCAGGATAAAATACATTTGTGCCTCTGTGTGTGAGTGTGGGTGCAGACACTCACCCCCTGCTCATGTAAGAATGAACTCAACTGGGCTTGGGCAGCCTGGGGAAGAGAAGGCTCCAGGGAGACCTAACAGCAGCCTGCCAGGACCTGAAGGGGCTACAAGAAGGCTGCAGAGGGACTGCTCCCAAAGGCCTGCAGGGACAGGACCAGGGCAATGGTTTGGAATGAGAGCAGAGCAGATTGAGATTGGATGTGAGGAAGAAGTTCTGCAGCAGGAGGCTGCTGGAACACTGCAACAGGTTGCCCAGGGAGGTGGTTGAGGCCCCATGCCTGGAGATATTCAAGGTCAGGCTGGAAAAGGCTCTGCTCTGGTGCAGGATGTCCCTGCTGAGTGCAGAGGGGTTTGGACTGGATGTCCTTTGGAAGTCTCTTCCCACCCAGACCATTCCATGAATAGTCCTTAGATAATGACCTGTCTTACTTTGGTTTTCCTGTTTTGAGTGAGAGGTTTGGGTCCTAACACATCCCAATTCAGTCAAGGCCACCTGAGCCAGGCAAAGAAGTCACTGTCATGTTCTCTTTTAATTTTTAGATCCAATGCCCCTGCCAGAAGAGGAGGCAAAACTAAAGACAGCCCTGAGACAAGAATGCCTCTGCAGACCATACACATGACATCAGAGAATCAGAGAAGAGTGAAAGAACTTCTTCAAGAGCTTCAAGGGCAGGAGCTGGCTCCTCAATCAGAGTTAGTTGAAACTGAGGCTCTCCTTTAACAGGCATCCTGTTGGGAATGAGCTCAGTGGTCTTTTTAAGCCTCACCTTTTCATGTGATCTCAGATCCTGTGGGTTTGAGGCTGCTTTGTTCCTCTGCAGTGCTGAACTCTGGGGGAAAGGGGTAGCAGAACCTTGCCTTGAAAGGGAGGATTTCAGGCTGCAAAGGCAGAGTTTTGTGTCTGCTCAAGGTTTGTTTCATGTTAATTTGGTAACTCTTGTTTTTTATCAGAGTAGCTGGTTCTGGTGAAGACAATGAAGAACCTGATTACCTTGATGATGAACAGTACTGGGCAACAGATCAGGAAGCCTCTGACTTCACACCAAGGTCCTCTGCTGAGCCAGCTGAGCAGAGGGTTATGGAAAGTGAAGTGTCTTCCTTTGCTGTGCACAAGCTGTCCAGGTGAGTCATTTGTGTCCTGAAGAGGTCAGTCACTACTCCTCAGGGCTGTCAGGTTTGGAAGGGACCTCCAGCACTGTGCTAGAAACCTTCCATCACACCCTTCTCCATCACACCCTCAGCAAGAAGCCAGCTGGGTCTACTGCCAGCTGTGCCACTCCCAGCCTGACCTCAAGAGGCAAGCCTTGCTGGCACAGCTCCCCAGTGCTCAGCATTGCCATCATCATCCTCTCAGGGGCCCTGATGGTGCCACCACCTTCATCCTTTGGGAGCTCCACCCTGAAAAGCTGTCAGGTTGGAAGTGTGTGGCCCTCAAGCTACACTGCTTGGACTACTGCTCCTGCAGGGACTTCCTAAAGCCACTCAGGTCCTTTGCACCCTGGGCACTTCTCTCATCTCTGCTATGCTTTGTGCCTTTCTCTGCCTGCTTCCTTGCAGACACAGAATCATAGAATTAGAGAATTGTCAGGGTGGGAAGGGACCTCAAGGCTCAGCCAGTTCCAACCCCCCTGCCATGGGCAGGGACACCTCACACTCCAGCAGGTTGCTCACAGCCACATCCAGCCTGGCTGCAAAAACCTCCAGGGATGAGGCTTCCACCACCTCCCTGGGCAACCTCTGCCAGGCTCTCACCACTTTTCCTTCAGGGAAGTTCTGTGTGCAGAACTGGGGAGTTTATGTCTTCTTTTAAGTAGATGAATTCTAAATAGTGCTTTTATGGACAATAAATCACTCCAGTCTCTTTTTTTTCCTTTTCCTTTTTTTTTTTTTTTTTAAGTGTAGTTTTCAGTTCTTTCTTCAAAACAATGAAATGAGGACAGCTCAGGGAGCATGGCTGTAGTAGTTAATGCATCATGGAAGTGTTCTCCACCCATTTTGCTCCTGTATGAGTATTTGTTAACATTTCGGCTTTGTTTGGGAGTACTTTATATGTGAGAGGAGTCAGCTTTACTGAAGAGTTTAATTATATATAGATATATGAAAATTACATAGTTCAGCATCTTCATCAGTGACATTGATGAGGGGACAGACAGACAGACAGAGTCTGCTCAGCAGGTTTGCTGATGAGACCAAACTGGAGGCTTGGCTGAGACACCTGAAGGCTGTGAGGCCATGCAGAGACTTGGACAGGCTGAGAGCTGGGCAGAGAGGAACCTGCTGAGGTTCAACAGGAGAAGTGCAGAGTCCTGCAGCTGGGAAGGAAGAAGAAACTGCAGCAGGACAGGGTGGGAGGGGATCTGCTGGAGAGCAGCCCCAAGGAGAAGGAGCTGGGAGTGCTGGTGGGCAGCAAGTTCTGCATGGCACAGCAATGTGCCCTGGGGGCCAAGAAGGCCAAGGGGAGCCTGGGCTGCATTCAGAGGAGTGTGGCCAGCAGAGCCAGGGAGGTTCTCCTCCCCCTCTCCTCTGCCCTGCTGAGACCTCCCCTGGAATATTGCATCCAGCTCTGGGCTCCCCAGGTCAGGAGGGACAGGGATCTGCTGGAGAGAGTGCAAGGGAGGGCTGCAAGGATGCTGAAGGGCCTGGAGCACTGCCTGGGGAGGAGAGGCTGAGAGCCCTGGGGGTGTTTAGTGTGGAGAGGAGAAGGCTGAGAGGGATCTGATCAATGTCTATCAATAGCTGAGGGCTGGGGGTCAGGAGGGAGGGGACAGGGACAGGCTCTGCTCAGTTGTGCTCTGGGATAGGCCAAGGGGCAATGGATGGAAACTGCAGCACAGGAGGTTCCACCTCAACAGGAGGAGGAACTTCTTCCCTGGGAGGGTCCCAGAGGCCTGGAGCAGGCTGCCCAGAGAGGTTGTGGAGTCTCCTTCTCTGGAGCCTTCCCAGCCCTGTCTGGATGTGTTCCTGTGTGCCCTGTGCTGGATTCTCTGGTCCTGCTCTGGCAGGGGGCTTGGACTGGAAGCTCTCCAGAGGTCCCTTCCAACCCCTAACCTCCTGTGAGCTGGGAGATCTGATCCTGTAATTCTTACGTGCTGCATTCTCAGGTGTGAGATAGTTGCCTCCTAAACTAATTTAGAGTCACAGAATGCTCTGGGCTGGAAGGGACCTCCAAAGCTCATCCAGTCCAACCCCTGCACTCAACAGGGACATCCTCCCCTAGATCAGGTTGCCCACAGCCCTGTCCAGCCTCACCTTGAATATCTGCAGGCATTGGACCTCAGCCACCTCCCTGGTCAACCTGTTGCAGTGTTGCAGCAGCCTCCTGCTGCAGAACTTGTTCCTCGATTTGTCACCTTACAGAGAACAGACCAGCAGTTCTAGCCAACAAATTACTCCTTACCATTGCCATTTCAAATCGTTTGATGTTGTTCTGTCCCCATGTATTAGTAAGAGTGCCTCCTACCATACAGGCTGAGGGAGCTGGGGATGTTCAGCCTGGAAAAGAGGAGACTCCAGGCAGACCTAACAGCAGCCTGCCAGTACCTGAAGGAGCTACAGGAAGGCTGCAGAGGGACTGATCCCAAAGGCCTGCAGGGACAGCACCAGGGGCAATGGTTTGGAATGAGAGCAGAGCAGGTTGAGATTGGATGTGAGGAACAAGTTCTGCAGCAGGAGGCTGCTGGAACACTGCAACAGGATGCCCAGGGAGGTGGTTGGGGCCCTGTCCCTGGAGATATTCAAGGTGAGGCTGGACAGGGCTGTGGGCAACCTGATCTAGTGGAGGATGTCCCTGCTGAGTGCAGGAGCTTGGACTGGATGAGCTTTGGAGTTCACTTCCAAGTAAACCAATGCTGTAATTCTGTCTTTCCTTCCTGTGAGGCTAATGAAGCAGAGCTGTGTTTGTTTAGCTCCACTTCAGTCCCTGTGGTTATTTAGCTCCACTTCAGTCCCTGTGGTTATTTAGCTCCACTTCAGTCCCTGTGGTTATTTAGCTCCACATCAGTCCCTGTGGTTATTTAGCTCCACTTCAGTCCCTGTGGTTATTTAGCTCCACATCAGTCCCTGTGGTTATTTAGCTCCACATCAGTCCCTGTGGTTATTTAGCTCCACATCAGTCCCTGTGGTTATTTAGCTCCACATCAGTCCCTGTGGTTATTTAGCTCCACTTCAGTCCCTGTGGTTATTTAGCTCCACATCAGTCCCTGTGGTTATTTAGCTCCAGAGCAGTCCCTGTGGTTATTTAGCTCCACTTCAGTCCCTGTGGTTATTTAGCTCCACTTCAGTCCCTGTGGTTATTTAGCTCCAGAGCAGTCCCTGTGGTTATTTAGCTCCACTTCAGTCCCTGTGGTTATTTAGCTCCACTTCAGTCCCTGTGGTTATTTAGCTCCACATCAGTCCCTGTGGTTATTTAGCTCCACATCAGTCCCTGTGGTTATTTAGCTCCACATCAGTCCCTGTGGTTATTTAGCTCCAGAGCAGTCCCTGTGGTTATTTAGCTCCACATCAGTCCCTGTGGTTATTTAGCTCCACATCAGTCCCTGTGGTTATTTAGCTCCACATCAGTCCCTGTGGTTATTTAGCTCCACATCAGTCCCTGTGGTTATTTAGCTCCACTTCAGTCCCTGTGGTTATTTAGCTCCACATCAGTCCCTGTGGTTATTTAGCTCCACATCAGTCCCTGTGGTTATTTAGCTCCAGAGCAGTCCCTGTGGTTATTTAGCTCCACTTCAGTCCCTGTGGTTATTTAGCTCCAGAGCAGTCCCTGTGGTTATTTAGCTCCAGAGCAGTCCCTGTGGTTATTTAGCTCCACATCAGTCCCTGTGGTTATTTAGCTCCACATCAGTCCCTGTGGTTATTTAGCTCCACTTCAGTCCCTGTGGTTATTTAGCTCCACATCAGTCCCTGTGGTTATTTAGCTCCACAGCAGTCCCTGTGGTTATTTAGCTCCACTTCAGTCCCTGTGGTTATTTAGCTCCACATCAGTCCCTGTGGTTATTTAGCTCCACATCAGTCCCTGTGGTTATTTAGCTCCACATCAGTCCCTGTGGTTATTTAGCTCCACATCAGTCCCTGTGGTTATTTAGCTCCACATCAGTCCCTGTGGTTATTTAGCTCCACATCAGTCCCTGTGGTTATTTAGCTCCACATCAGTCCCTGTGGTTATTTAGCTCCACATCAGTCCCTGTGGTTATTTAGCTCCAGATCAGTCCCTGTGGTTATTTAGCTCCACATCAGTCCCTGTGGTTATTTAGCTCCAGAGCAGTCCCTGTGGTTATTTAGCTCCACATCAGTCCCTGTGGTTATTTAGCTCCACATCAGTCCCTGTGGTTATTTAGCTCCACATCAGTCCCTGTGGTTATTTAGCTCCACATCAGTCCCTGTGGTTATTTAGCTCCACATCAGTCCCTGTGGTTATTTAGCTCCACATCAGTCCCTGTGGTTATTTAGCTCCACATCAGTCCCTGTGGTTATTTAGCTCCACATCAGTCCCTGTGGTTATTTAGCTCCACATCAGTCCCTGTGGTTATTTAGCTCCAGAGCAGTCCCTGTGGTTATTTAGCTCCACTTCAGTCCCTGTGGTTATTTAGCTCCACATCAGTCCCTGTGGTTATTTAGCTCCACATCAGTCCCTGTGGTTATTTAGCTCCACATCAGTCCCTGTGGTTATTTAGCTCCACATCAGTCCCTGTGGTTATTTAGCTCCACATCAGTCCCTGTGGTTATTTAGCTCCACATCAGTCCCTGTGGTTATTTAGCTCCACATCAGTCCCTGTGGTTATTTAGCTCCTCAGTCCCTGTGGTTATTTAGCTCCACATCAGTCCCTGTGGTTATTTAGCTCCACATCAGTCCCTGTGGTTATTTAGCTCCACATCAGTCCCTGTGGTTATTTAGCTCCAGAGCAGTCCCTGTGGTTATTTAGCTCCATATCAGTCCCTGTGGTTATTTAGCTCCACATCAGTCCCTGTGGTTATTTAGCTCCACTTCAGTCCCTGTGGTTATTTAGCTCCTCTTGAGTTCCTGTGGTTATTTAGCTCCACATCAGTCCCTGTGGTTATTTAGCTCCAGAGCAGTCCCTGTGGTTATTTAGCTCCACATCAGTCCCTGTGGTTGTTGAGCTCCTCTTGAGTTCCTGTGGTTGTTGAGCTCCTCATGAGTCCCTGTGGTTGTTTAGCTCCTCTTGAGTCCCTGTGGTTGTTGAGCTCCTCTTGAGTCCCTGTGGTTGTTGAGCTCCTCTTGAGTCCCTGTGGTTGTTGAGCTCCTCTTGAGTTCCTGTGGTAGTTCATCTGCACAGCAGTGCCTGTCCCTGCCTTGCTGCACGGTTGCCTCTCTTCTCTTGCAGGTATGGTTTCGACAGCCAGCGCTGCCGGGCGGTGCTGCGATCCTGCAACGGCAACATTGGGGCTTCCTTGGAGTATTTGCTGTTGCAGTGCTTTGCTGACAGGTATGGAGAGCAGCTGGAGGTTTCTGCAGCAGCTGCTGAAGCCAGCCCAGAGGAGTGTTTGGAGCAGAGGCATGAAGAGGCTTTCGCCCTCCGCTCAATCTACGGAGAGAAGTTCGTCGAAAGAATTCCGAACCGCGTTTGGACTTTTCCCCTGGAGTTGGACTACTTGGCAGACAGACTCCACCCATCTAACCCCAAGGGGGCTTGTGCTAAGGACACAGGAAAGCAGGCTTCCAAGGAAATATGCAAATTCTATCTCCAAGGAGGCTGCAGGTTCGGTTCAAAGTGCAGGTTTGCTCACGAGCTCCCTCCTAAGCACCCGCTAAGGCCAGGCGGGAGCTCTGCGGATGGTGCTCACCTGAGGGCTCACCATGATGGTCCTCTCTATGAACTTGAAGTGAGGTTTCCTGAAGGAAACAAATACCCTCTCCAGGCACCTCTGGTGGCATTTTATTCCACTGATGAGAAATTGCCTCCTGCTTGTCGTTTGCACATTGCTGAGCTGCTCTTTGGCAAGGCCTTGCTGGCTGCAGAGGCTGGGGAGCCAGTGGTGTACACCTTAGTGACTTGTTTGGAAGATGGCTTGGAGATCAGTGAGTTACTCCTCAGAAGCACTCACCACAAGTACAGTGTTCCTCCTGTGGCCCTGCTGGCAACACCTGCAGTGCAGCTCCAGGCTGATAGTGTGGCCACTTCAAATCCAATGGCTGAAGGTAAAGCAAATTGTCCTCTGTGGTTTCTAGGCTCAAAAAAAAACCAACAGACAAAAAGATTGGGGAAAAAAAAAGGAAAAATAAGGAGGCAGAGAGCCCAATTCAGGCACCTGTTCCAAATCTGATTCTGGATGTAAAGGTCATGTGGTGAGGCAGATCCATCATCTGTCTGTGCCTCAGGAAGTCATAGAATCACAGATCTGTTAGGGTTTTGCAAGGGCCTGGGGTGAGCTGTCCCCGGGATGAAAGCAGCACTGAAGCCATACAAGAACCACCCTGAACCCAAAGCACCACCTTGTCCCCTCCCCTGACTCAGGAGTGCTCTCAAAAGCAAACAAGAATGGGATTCAGTTTCTGCAAACCCAGGACCTTCTGACTCTGGGAGCAGCTGTGGGCAGGGAACAGCCTTGAACTGAGAGGTGCTGAGCCTCTGTAGGTCACTGCTCCCCAGGAACTTTTCCCTGGGCACTGGCACAAGTCCAGCACCAACTCTGGGGCAGCAGGGCTGGCACCTGAGGAGCCTCCATCATGCGTGGGGCTGCATCCTCATCACCACATCCCAAGGCAGGCTCTGCAGGAGCAGCACCTTGCCAACAGCCTGTGGGCCAGGTGACACCAGAGAGTCATAGACTCACAGAACTGGCAGGGTTGGAAGAGACCTCAAGGCTCAGCCAGTTCCAACCCCCCTGCCATGGGCAGGGACACCTCACACTACAGCAGGGAGTGATAGAACTGGGGGGGATGGAGCAAAACTCGAAGTGGGGAGATTGAGATTGGATGTGAGGAAGAAGTTGTTCCCCATGAGGGTGGTGAGAGCCTGGCAGAGGTTGCCCAGGGAGGTGGTGGAAGCCTCATCCCTGGAGGTTTTTGCAGCCAGGCTGGATGTGGCTGTGAGCAACCTGCTGGAGTGTGAGGTGTCCCTGGCCATGGCAGGGGGGTTGGGACTGGCTGAGCCTTGAGGTCCCTTCCAGCCCTGACAATTCTATGGTTCCAAGGTGTCTCTCTTCTCTGCAGTGCTGTTCCTCTGGAACCAGAATACCTAACTGTGCATTCTCTGTCTCAAGCCTCAGCTGTGGCAGAGCCTGTGGAAGAAGAAGAAGAAGAAGAGGAGGAGGAGGAGGAGGAAGATGAGCCTGAGGAAGTTGTTGTGGGGAAGGAGAGCTATGTGAACCTGAGGAAGAAGCAGTCCCAGAAGTCCGAGGTGCAGGCAAGGGCTGTGTGCCAGGAGAACGCCAGGATCTGTGCCCAGTTCCGCCGCAGGAAGGTACAGGGCACAGCCCAGGGCAGCTCTTGCCATGCTCACTGCAGGGACACCTTTGCAGGTAGTTCTGTTCCACTCCAGTGGTGGTCTCACTGTCTTGCTGTCTGGTTTTGTGTGTCAAGTCTTCCAGGCACTTCCAGTCCCTCTTGTATGAAAGACAGAAGCTGCCTGCGTGGCAAGAGAGAGACAGGATCCTGGAGCTGCTCAGGAGCCACCAAGTTCTGGTTGTGAGTGGCATGACAGGGTAAGAGTGGGGTTGCAGGTGCAGACTGATCTGTCAGAGCATGCAGAGAAGGGTCACAGAGTCACAGAGTGTTAGGGGTTGGAAGGGACCTCCAGAGATCATCCAGCCCAGCCGCCTGCCAGAGCAGGGGCACTCAGGGCAGGGCACACAGGAACACAGCCAGGTGGGGTTGGAAAGTCTCCAGAGAGGGAGACTCCACATCCCCCCTGGGCAGCCTGTCCCAGGGCTCTGGCACCCTCAGTGACAAAATTCTTCCTCCTGTTTCCATGGAACTTCCTATGTCTCAGTTTCCACCATTGCCCTTTGTGCTGGCATTGGGCATCACCCAGAGAGCCTTCCTCTCCTGGCCCCTTCCTTCCTCTCCTGGCCCCTTCCTTCCTCTCCTGGCCCCTTCCTCACTCTCCTGCCCACCTTCCCTCCCTCTACTGCCCTCCTCCTCTCCCACCCCACTCCTCTCCCTGTCCCTCCCTCTATCCTTGCTCTCCTGCTCCCCATCATTGCTCTCCTGCCCGCCTTCCTTACTCTCCTGTATCCCTCCTCTCCTTTTCCTGCCCCCCTCCTCTCCCACCCCCTTGGTCCCTCTCCCTCTCCCTCTCCCTCTCCCTCTCCCCCTCCCACCCCCCTCCTCTCCCCCTCCCACCCCCCTCCTCTCCCCCTCCCACCCCCCTCCTCTCCCCCTCCCACCCCCCTCCTCTCCCCCTCCCACCCCCCTCCTCTCCCTCTCCCACCCCCCTCCTCTCCCTCTCCCACCCCCCTCCTCTCCCTCTCCCACCCCCCTCCTCCTTGCTCTCCCAACCCCCTCCTCTCCCTCTCCTCTCCCCTCCAACCTTCCCCTGCAGGCTGTTGCTAATGACCTGAAGCAGACTCCCCCGGGGCGGATGTGCCGTGCCGGGAGCCGTGGGGTTCCTGGTTTACCTGATCCCTGCTTTTGTCCCCCCAGCTGTGGGAAAACCACTCAGATCCCTCAGTTCATCTTGGATGCTTCCCTGCAAGGCTGCCCCAGCAGCGTGGCCAACATCATCTGCACTCAGCCCCGCAGGATCTCCGCCATCTCCGTGGCCGAGCGGGTGGCCAAGGAGAGGACTGAAAGGGTTGGGCTCACTGTGGGCTACCAGATCCGCCTGGAGAGTGTCAAGGTAGGGCTGCTCTGCTTCCTGCCTCTCCCTCAGCCCCCTGCAGGGCTGCTCCACTGCTCCTCCAGCAGGCAGCAGCTCTGCCCTGTGCAAGGAGTCACAGTTTATCAGAGGGAAGGGACCTCAGGAGATCATTCAGTCCAACCTCACCCTGCCAGAGCAGGGGCACCCAGGGCAGTCTGCACAGGAATGCATCCAGGTGGGGTTGGAAAGTCTCCAGAGAAGGAGACTCCACAACCCCCCTGGGCAGCCTGTTCCAGGGCTCTGTCATCCTCACTGTAAAGAAGTTTCTCCTCATGTTGAGCTGAAATCTTCTATGTTCAAGTTTGAACCCATTGTTCCTTGGCTTATCACTGTGCACCCCCAAAAGAGCCTGGCCCCCTCCACACAGAATCATAGAATCAGTCAGAGTTGGAAGGGACCACAAGGATCATCCAGTTCCAACCCCCCACTACATCAGGTTGGCCAGAGCCTCATGCAGCCTGGCCTTAAACACCTCCAGGGATGAGGCTTCCACCACCTCCCTGGGCAACCTCTGCCAGGCTCTCACCACCCTCATGGGGAACAACTTCTTCCTCACATCCAATCTCAATCTCCCCACTTCTAGTTTTGTTCCACCCCCTCCAGTCCTATCCCTCCCTGACCCCCTCAAAAGTCCCTCCCCAGCTTTCTTGCAGCCCCCTTCAGATCCTGGAAGGCCACAAGAAGGTCTCCTGGGAGCCTTCTCCTCTCCAGCCTGCACAACCCCAACTCTCTCAGGCTGTCTCCAGAGCAGAGCAGCTCCAGCCCTCTGCTCATCCTCGTGGCCCTTCTCTGGACACCTTCCAGCCCCTCCAGAGCATTCCTGGAACAGAGGCTCCAGAACTGGACCCAGAGCTCCAGGTGTGGTCTGAGCAGAGTGGAGCAGAGGGGGAGAATCCCCTCCCTGGCCCTGCTGGCCACACTTCTCTTGCTGCAGCCCAGGCTCTGCTTGGCTCTCTGGGCTGCAGGTGCTCACTGCTGGCTCCTGCTGAGCTTCTCCTCCCCCAGCATCCCCACGGCCTTTCCTTCAGGGCTGCTCTCCAGCCAGTCCCTGCCCAGCCTGGATTTGTGCTTGGGATTGCCCTGACCCAGATGCAGGACCTTGCACTTGGTCTTGCTGAACTTCATGAGTTTGACCCCCAGCCCTCAGCTATTGATAGACATTGATCAGATCCCTCTCAGCCTTCTCCTCTCCACACTAAACAGCCCCAAGGCTCTCAACCTCTCCCCACAGGGGAGATGCTCAAGTCCCCAAATCATCCTCCTGGCTCTCCCTTGGACTCTCTCCAACAGGTCTCTGTCTCTCTTGACCTGGGGAGCCCAGAACTGGACACAGCATTCCAGGGGTGGTCTCAGCAGAGCAGATCAGAGGGGCAGCAGAACCTCCCCAGCCCTGCTGGACACCTTTCTTGCTGCCCCCCAGGATCCCATTGGCTCTCTTGGCCACAAGGGCACATTGCTGTCCCATGCAGAACTTGCTGCCCACCAGCACTCCAAGGTCTTTCTCCATGGAGCTGCTTTCCAGCAGGATCACCCCTAGGCTGTCCTGGTGCCTGGTGTTAATCCTTCCCAGATGCAGGAACCTGCACTTGTCCTTATTAAACTTCCTGAGGTTGCAAGTCTGGGGTTTCTGTGCTGTGAAGAATTAGATTCTGTGTTTTATGACACCTCAGGTGGCACAGTATGCAGTGAGAGGGCAGAGGTGTGGCTTGTGCTGTTGGGGACTTTCTGTGGAGACAACTGAAGGGAGCTGGTAGGGTGAGAGATAGTTCTGTCCAAGAGAAGGCTTCAGGAGGCCAAACTGAGACTGGAGATGAGGGAGAAATTCTTGGCAGTGAGGCTGGGGAGACACTGGCACAGGTTGCCCAGGGAGGCTGTGGCTGCCTCCTGCCTGGAGGTGTTCAAGGCCAGGCTGGATGAGGCCTTGAGCAAGCTGGGCTGGGGGGAGGTGTCCCTGCCCATGGCAGGGGGTTGGGACTGGATGATCTTGAAAGTCCCTTCCAACCCAAAGCATTCTGTGAATCTGTGAAGGGCTACTGACTTCATTTCCACTTGTTTCCATTCCCATTTTTCTCCCAAGTGGAGACTGAAGGGTACAGCTTCAGTCAGCTGAAAGCAGGGGGCAGGGGGGGGAGTTGAATTCCAACTGCTGTCTTGGATGTCATTTTGTCCAGCTTGCAGCTTTTTTTCCAAGAGTTATGTTATAATTAAAAAAAAAAATCAATTTCTAGGGATTCGTCTTTCTAGGGACAACTCAGATTTAGCAGAAAGAAACTTGGGCAGTGCAGAGAGGTGAGCCCAAGTCAATATCATGACAATCAACAAGGCCAAGGGCAAGGTCCTGCAGCTGGGTCAGGGCAATGCCAAGCACAGAGCCAGGCTGGGTGAGCAGTGGCTGGAGAGCAGCCTGCAGGAGAAGGCCTTGGGGGTGTCAGGTGGTGACAGAGTCCCCAGGAGCCAGCAATGGTCCCTGGCAGCCCAGCAGGCAGCTGTGTGCTGAGCTGCATCCAGAGCAGGGAGAGCAGCAGCACAGGGAGGGGATTCTGACCTCTGCTCTGCTCTGCTCACACCACACCTGCAGCACTGCCTCCAGTTCTGGGGCCACCAGAATGAGAGGGACCTGGAGCTGCTGGAGAGGGTCCAGAGGAGGCCACAGAGATGCTGAGAGGGCTGGAGAAGCTCTGCTGTGGGGACAGGCTGGGAGAGGTTCAGCCTGGAGAAGAGAAGGCTGCAGGGAGATCTTAGAGCAGCCTGCCAGGACCTGAAGGGAGCTACAAGAAAGCTGGAGAGGGACTTTTAACAAGGGCTGGGAGTGCCAGGAGGAGAGGGAATGGATTGAAGCTTGGGGAGGGCAGATTGAGCCTGGAGATGAGGAAGAAATTCTTGACAATGAGGGTGGGGAGACACTGGCACAGGTTGCCCAGGGAGGCTGTGGCTGCCTCCTCCCTGGAGGTGTTCAAGGCCAGGCTGGATGAGGCCTTGAGCAAGCTGGGCTGGGGGGAGGTGTCCCTGCCCATGGTGAGGAGTTGGAACTGGATGAGCTTGAAGGTCCCTTCCAACCCAACCCAACCTATTAATCTGTGAACTTCCCCAGGGAAAGCAGTTCAGGTTTTGTGTTTACCCCTAAGGGCAGTGCCCCTTGGCAAGAGGGGAATGTTGCCAAGTTGGAATCGGGAGAGAAAACTCTGCTCCAAGTCAGCTGAATCCTTTGTCTCTCTGTTAAGTCCTCAGCTACCAGGCTCTTGTACTGCACCACTGGGGTGCTGCTGAGAAGGCTGGAGGCAGACCTGACTTTGCAGGGCATCACACATGTCATTGTTGATGAAGTTCATGAAAGAACAGAAGAAAGGTAAATAATCCCTGACCCCCCTCAGCAAAAGGAAGAAGCAGGGCCAGAAGGATTAAGGGGTGGGGGAGAGGTGAAAGGGGAAGTAACTGAAGTCAGCCTTGGGTCCTGGGGGATGGTGGAAGGAGGCTGGCTTCTTGTCTTTGGCAGTTGGGAAGCTGTGTGGCAGCAGCCTGCACAGGAGGTTTGTCTGTCTCTGGGGGACTTCTGTGCCTCCAGCCTGCCATCACCTTGCAGTGGTTTGGAACAGAGCTTTCAGCTGGGGCTGGAGGCTTAAATCTTTTTTTTAAATCTTTTTTTTTTTTTTTTTAACCACAGTTGTCTGGTTCTTCCTCTTCCCTGCTTTCAGCCTTTACCAAGTCCCCCAATCATTCACATGCCCTTTGGGGGATTATTTCTCCTGCAGCAGAGCACCTACAAGGGACAAGTGCTGAGCTTCTCTTCCAGGTCTAGGTGGTCTCATCCTAGCCTGCTCCAGCCTCCTGCAGTTTCTCTCCCATTTGCCTGCTGATGCCAGGCAAAAAAAAAAAAAAAAGATAATGTCTGTAAACTTAATCTCTCTAAACTTCCACTGTCTGAAGGGGGCTCCAAGAAAGCTGGGGAGGGAGTTCTGAGGGTGTGAGGGAGTGATAGGAGTGGGGGGAAGGGAGCAAAACTAGAAGTGGGGAGATTCAGATTGGATGTGAGGAAGAAATTCTTCCCCATGAGGGTGGTGAGAGCCTGGAATGACCCTGGAGGTAGCTTCTCAAGTGGTGCTTCAGAAGAGTTGCTTGAAATCAAGAATCTTTAGTAAAATCAACCTCTGGTTGCCCTTTGTTCCTCGAGGTGATTCCCTGGAGAAGTAGGACAAGTGGAGTCCCTCAGGGCTCAGTGCTGGGACCAGGCTTGTTCAACATCTTTGTCAGTGCCATGGACAGAGGCATTGAGTGCACCCTCAGCAGGTTTGGTGATGACACCAAGCTGTGTGGTGCTGCTGACAGGCTGGAGGGAAGGGATCCATCCAAAGGGACCTGGGCAGGCTGGAGGGAAGGGATGCATCCAGAGGGACCTGGGCAGGCTGGAGGGAAGGGATCCATCCAGAGGGACCTGGGCAGGCTGGAGGGAAGGGATCCATCCAGAGGGACCTGGGCAGGCTGGAGGGAAGGGATCCATCCAGAGGGGCCAGGACAGGCTGGAGGGAAGGGATCCATCCAGAGGGACCTGGGCAGGCTGGAGGGAAGGGATCCATCCAGAGGGACCTGGGCAGGCTGGAGGGAAGGGATCCATCCAGAGGGACCTGGGCAGGCTGGAGGGAAGGGATCCATCCAGAGGGACCTGGGCAGGCTGGAGGGAAGGGATCCATCCAGAGGGACCTGGACAGGCTGGAGGGAAGGGATCCATCCAGAGGGGCCAGGACAGGCTGGAGGGAAGGGATCCATCCAGAGGGACCTGGACAGGCTGGAGGGAAGGGATCCATCCAGAGGGAGATGGACAGGCTGGAGGGAAGGGATCCATCCAGAGGGACCTGGGCAGGCTGGAGGGAAGGGATCCATCCAGAGGGACCTGGGCAGGCTGCAGAGCTGGGCCCATGACAACCTCCTGAGGTTCAACAAGGCCAAGGGCAAGGTCCTGCAGCTGGGTCAGGGCAATGCCAAGCACAGATCCAGGCTGGGCAGGGACTGGCTGGAGAGCAGCCCTGAAGAAAAGGCCTTGGGGGTGCTGGGGGAGGAGAAGCTCAGCAGGAGCCAGCAGTGAGCACCTGCAGCCCAGAGAGCCAAGCAGAGCCTGGGCTGCAGCAAGAGAAGTGTGGCCAGCAGGGCCAGGGAGGGGATTCTCCCCCTCTGCTCCACTCTGCTCAGACCCCACCTGGAGCTCTGGGTCCAGTTCTGGAGCCTCTGTTCCAGGAAGGCTCTGGAGGGGCTGGAAGGTGTCCAGAGAAGGGCCATGAGGATGAGCAGAGGGCTGGAGCTGCTCTGCTCTGGAGACAGCCTGAGAGAGTTGGGGTTGTGCAGGCTGGAGAGGAGAAGGCTCCCAGGAGACCTTGTGGCCTTCCAGGATCTGAAGGGGGCTGCAAGAAAGCTGGGGAGGAACTTTTGAGGGTGTCAGGGAGTGATAGGAGTGGGGGGAATGGAGCAAAACTAGAAGTGGGGAGATTGAGATTGGATGTTAGGAAGAAGTTGCTCCCCATGAGGGTGGTGAGAGCCTGGCAGAGGTTGCCCAGGGAGGTGGTGGAAGCCTCATCCCTGGAGGTTTTTGCAGCCAGGCTGGATGTGGCTGTGAGCAACCTGCTGTAGTGTGAGGTGTCCCTGGCCATGGCAGGGTGTTGGAACTGGATGAGCCTGGAGGTCCTTTCAAACCCTGACAATTCTGTGATTCTATGATCCTTTCCTTTGATGTTTCCCTTCCTGGGTTTCCAGGAGGCTTTGACTTGGCTTTGACCTCTTACTCTAGAGCTCAAATTGTACTTCAGCCTTCTGAAAAGGTTTGTGTCTCTCAAGGATTCTTCCTCCTTGTCATCTGAAATCACTTCAGGTCAGCCTTCCTTAAAAGCTCAAAATGTGTAGGGAAAAGCAGAGTGAGCAGGGAAGACTGAGGGAGTTTGAATAACTCAAGTGAGGAAGAAGAGGAGAGGCTGAGAGCCCTGGGGCTGTTTAGTGTGGAGAGGAGAAGGCTGAGAGGGATCTGATCAATGTCTATCAATAGCTGAGGGCTGGGGGTCAGGAGGCAGGGGACAGGGACAGGCTCTGCTCAGTTGTGCTCTGGGATAGGCCAAGGGGCAATGGATGGAAACTGCAGCACAGGAGGTTCCACCTCAACAGGAGGAGGAACTTCTTCTCTGGGAGGGTCCCAGAGGCCTGGAGCAGGCTGCCCAGAGAGGTTGTGGAGTCTCCTTCTCTGGAGCCTTAGCAGCCCTGTCTGGATGTGTTCCTGTGTGCCCTGTGCTGGATTCTCTGGTCCTGCTCTGGCAGGGGGCTTGGACTGGAAGCTCTCCAGAGGTCCCTTCCAACCCCTAACATCCTGTGAGCCTGTGAAGAGCAAAGAGTGCTCGTCCTTTCCTTTGACTTAATTTGTTGTCTAGGGAAACCTAATAGGGCTGTGGTTGTTCAGCCTGGAGAAGAGAAAGCTCCAGGGAGACCTGATAGTCACCTTCCAGTAACTGAAGGGGCTACAAGAAGGCTGCAGAGGGACTGATCCCCAAGGCCTGCAGGGACAGGACCAGGGGCAATGGTTTGGAATGAGAGCAGAGCAGATTGAGATTGGATGTGAGGAGGAAGTTCTGCAGCAGGAGGCTGCTGGAACACTGCAACAGGTTGCCCAGGGAGGTGGTTGGGGTCCCACCCCTGGAGATATTCAAGGTGAGGCTGGACAGGGCTGTGGGCAACCTGATCTAGTGGAGGATGTCCCTGCTGAGTGCAGGGGCTTGGACTGGATGAGCTTTGGAGGTCCCTCTCAACCCAACCCCTTCTGTGATTCTCTGCTCCAGCTCCTCTTGTCTTGTCATTAATGTAATCTAAGGCAGCCAAGCACAAGATGGCAGATCACCTTCCTTTGCTGTGTCATCATCCTCCAGCCCCTCTGAGAAGCTCAGGCTCCTCTGCTGGCATGGCTGTGTTCCTGAAAACACCAGGAAATGGGCAGAATGGGGAGGGGGGGGAAAAAAAGAGACTTTTGCCTTCCTTTGCTGTGTCCTTAGCCTCTAACCACTGAGAAGCTGAAGCTCCTCTGCTGGCATTGCTGTGCCATCAGCACAGAGGGCAGAATAGGGAGGGGGAGAAATAGACTTTGCCCTTTGCTCTGCCATTAACCTCCAGCCACTCTGAGAACCTCAGGCTCCTCTGTGCTCCTGAAAACACCAGGAAATGGGCAGAATGGGGAGGGTGGAAAAGAAAAGAGAGACTTTTGCCTGCCTTTGCTGTGTCCTTAGCCTCCAACCACTGAGAAGCTGAAGCTCCTCTGCTGTGCCATCAGCACAGAGGGCAGAATGGGGAGGGGGGTCAGGGGGGAGTATAAAAAGAGGCATTGAAAGTTGCTGCTGAAGAGATTCCACTGCCTTTTTTTGCTTCTTTTCTCAGTGACTTCCTGCTGCTGGTGTTGAAGGATCTCATGTCCCAGAGGCCAGACCTGCGCATCATCCTGATGAGTGCCACCCTCAATGCAGAGCTCTTCTCTCAGTACTTTCACTCCTGCCCAGTTATCAGCATACCAGGTGAGAAGCAGCCCTTGGCTGGTACCTTTGTCACAGGCATTGCTTTTTCAGGGGTTGTGTTCTTCACTTCAAGTGCCAAGAGGCTAATTTGCCAAGGTTTACACCAGAACCCTGATGCGCAGCATCAGGAAAGAGCAAGGAGCAAGGAGACTTGGAAATGGAAGGGTTTGGGTGGTTTTTTTTTCTGCTGTCTCTATATCAGCAGAATTTCCTTCCCTAAAAGACACAAATGCCATGGGCACCCCTCTGGAGGTGCACTCTGTCCAGTTCTGGAGCCTATTCCAGGAAGGCTCTGGAGGGGCTGGAAGGTGTCCAGAGAAGGGTCATGAGGATGAGCAGAGGGCTGGAGCTGCTCTGCTCTGCAGACAGCCTGAGAGAGTTGGGGTTGTGCAGGCTGGAGAGGAGAAGGCTCCCAGGAGACCTTCTTGTGGCCTTCCAGGATCTGAAGGGGGCTCCAAGAAAGCTGGGGAGGGACTTTTGAGGGTATCAGGTAGTGACAGGACTGGGTGGAATGGAAAAAGCTGGAAGTAGGGAGATTCAGGCCCATGGGCAGGGACACCTCACACTACAGCAGGTTGCTCACAGCCACATCCAGCCTGGCTGCAAAAACCTCCAGGGATGAGGCTTCCACCACCTCCCTGGGCAACCTCTGCCAGGCTCTCACCACCCTCATGGGGAACAACTTCCTAACATCCAATCTGAATCTCCCCACTTCTAGTTTTGCTTCAACCCCCCCAGTCCTATCACTCCCTCACACCCTTAAAGGTCTGTCAGCTTATACATAGAAGAGTGGAAAGTGCCTATCCCTGTCCTGGAGAAGTTGGCATCACAGTCCACCTGTGACCACTCAAAGCAATCCTAGGAGACCTTTGGCTCCTCTAGGGGTCCTAAGGAAGGCAGCAGAGGGACTTTTGCTGAGGGTGTCTAGAGCCAGGCCAAGGGGGAATGGTTTGAAGCTGAGGCAGAGCAGGGTCAGAGTGGAGCTGAGGGAGAAGTTCTTCATTGTGAGGGTGGTGAGACTCTGGCACAGGCTGCCCAGGGAGGCTGTGGCTGCCTCCTGCCTGGGGGTGTTTAAGGCCAGGCTGGATGAGGTCTTGATCAGCCTGGGCTGGTTGAGAGGTGTCCCTGCCCATGGCAGGGGGTTGGAGTAGATGAGTTCTGAGGTCCCTTCCACCCTGAGGCCCTGACAGGAAGGTGCAGCCTGATGGCTGTGTTCCTGTGGCAGCCCTTCTCTGGGGGCATGTTCCCACAGCATCCACTGCTTTGTCCTGGACATAACTGCTGAGGATTGCAGTGTGGCTGAGAGCTGTGAAGAGCCTCAGCTCTGTGAGCTGCTGAGCCTCTGCTGCCTGCTTTGCCTTTCCTGCCTGCTGGATGGCTCCTGGAGTTCCTCTACTGTTTCCTTGCAGGTCGAACGTTTCCTGTGGATCAGTTCTTTCTGGAGGATGTGATAGCAATGACCAGGTATGAATCTGCCAAACCTTCTCAGATGTGCTTGGCCTGTAGACTGCAGGAATTCCCTACCTAGGCTTAAAGATGGAATCCTCTCAGAACTTCTCTGCAGTCTCTTGAGTTCCAGTGAAGTGCTGACTTCAAACCCATCTCTTACGCTACAGAGGGGTCTAGGGTCTCATGCCAAAGCAAACCTTCCTGCATTAGCTACCACATCACTGTGCAAGGAAAGGTGAGCTTGGCCATGAAGAATTTCTCAGTGCTTCTGCTTCTTTCAGTGGTGGCTAGGCACTGGAAAGCAAAAGCAATGTGAGTGCAGACTTCAGCACTAAAGGTGAAAAATGCAGGATGCTCAGCAGCTCCTTGCTGTAATTCCTGTCTTGGTGCTCAGGTGCCAGACTCACAGCCTGCACTGGGTTGGGAGGGAGCCTCCAAGGGCATCTTGCCCAACCCCCCTGCACTCAGCAGGGACACCTCCAGCTAGAGCAGGCTGCACAGGGACACAGCCAGGCTGAGCTTGGATGGCTCCAGGGCTGGGGCCTCAAGCACAGCCCTGGGCAGCCTGTGCCAGTGTCTCACCACTCTCCTTGGGCACAACTTCCTCCTCAGCTCCAACCTCAAGCTGCCCTGCTCCACTTTCAAAGCCCTGCCCCTGGGCCTAGCACTCCAAGCCCTTCTCAACAGTCCCTCCCCAGCCTGCCTGCAGCTCCCCTGCAGACATTGAAATGCAGCTCTGAGCTCTCCCTGCAGCCTTCTCCTCTGCAGGCTCAACAGCCCCAACTCTCCCAGCCTGTCCCCACAGCAGAGCTTCTCCAGCCCTCTCAGCATCTCTGTGGCCTCCTCTGGACCCTCTCCAGCAGCTCCAGGTCTCTCTTGTGTTGGGGGCCCCAGAGCTGGACACAGCCCTGCAGGTGAGGTGTGAGCAGAGCAGAGCAGAGCAGAGGGGCAGGATCCTCTCTCTCCATCTGCCTTCCAACCCCACGCAATCTGTGAGAGTCTGGAAGGATTCTCTTGACCTTGACAGCATCTCTGTGTTTGCAGCCCCCCCCCACTTCCCCAAAGCCCCTCTGAGGTTTCTAGATGTGATTTTGGTGCCTGGGCTCTGTAGCTCACCCCAGACAGGTGGCTGCCAGGCTGCTGTGCTCAGCATTCCTTGCTCTGCTCCCCAGGTACGTGCTGGAGGACAGCAGTCCCTACAGGCGCAAGGCAAAGCAGGAGAAGCAGAGTGGGAGGCATGAGAGAACTGCCTTTGAAGAAGTAGAAGAGGACCTGAGATCTGCTGGCATGCTAGAGGGCAGTGACAGAGTTGTCAGAGACTCAGACCCAGACCAAAAACTAACTCTGAAGCAGCTCCTGACACGCTACAAAGGTGAAGCTCCTCCTTCGGTCTCCTGAGCTGGCACGCAGCCTGGTGCCAGCCAGCAGGGGAGGTTGGCATGGGATAGTGCATGGGGAGGGCACACACAGCTGGTGCAGAGCTTTGTCCTTTGCCAAGGGCAGCACCTCACTGCTTCTAGAGGAGGCCAGAAAGCTCCTGCCAGCTTGGAAAAGAAAAAGAGGGGAAAAAAAGAGACCCCGTGGTTCTGGTAAACTGGATCCAACATCTTGGCTGAAAGTGACACAGAATCACAGTGCTAGGGGTTGGAAGGGACCTCCAGAGCTCATCCAGCCCAAACCCCTGCCAGAGCAGGGCACCCAGGGCAGGGCACACAGGAACACAGCCAGGTGGGCTTGGAAAGGCTCCAGAGAAGGAGACTCCACAACCTCTCTGGGCAGCCTGCTCCAGGCCTCCAGCAGCCTCACACCAAAGAAGTTTCTCCTCATGTTGAGGTAGAGCCTCCTGGGTTCCAGCTTGGACCTGCTATGCCTTGTCCTGTCCCTGGGCACCACCAACCAGAGCCTGGAGCCTTCCTCCTGACCCCCAGCCCTCAGCTATTGATAGACATTGATCAGCTCCCTCTCAGCCTTCTCCTCTCCACACTGAACAGCCCCAGGGCTCTCAGTCTCTCTTCACAGCAGAGATGTTCAAGTCCCTACATTCTCCTTGTAGCTCTCTGTTGGACTCTCTCCAGCAGGTGTCTGTCTCTCTCTTGAACTGGGGAGCCCAGAACTGGTCACAGCATTCCAGGTGTGGTCTGAGCAGGGCAGAGCAGGGGAGAATGGCTTAGGCTGGAAGGGACCTCAGAGGTCATTGCTTCAGATTCCTGCTAGATAGTAACCACCTGAGAAAATGAAAGACATCTTGAGCTGGTGTAAGAAACATTGGGGAGAAGAGGGAACTTGAGAAGGTAGTCCTGGAGGTGATCATGTGCAGGTTTTCAGCTTCTCTTATCACTGCTGTGGGCACTGTGATAGATAGATCCAGGCTGTGCACAGGGCAGGTGTGAGCCCCAAGAAAGCATGAGAAAGGGAGGGGAGAGATGAAACAGAGGGAATGTGCCACATGGAGTCCCTTCCAGAGCTAAGCCTGGCCTAAGGCAGGTGCTGGTTCAGCCAAGGTGTGGTTGGGTGTGCAGCCAGCACTTCTTTGCTGCACCTGGCAGATGCTTTCCACCAGAGATGGACTCACTCTCTGTTTGCTTTCTTTCTCCTCAGGGGTGAGCAAAGCTGTGTTGAAAACAATGTCTGCCATGGACTTGGACAAAGTTAACCTGGAGCTGATTGAAGCCTTGCTGGAGTGGATAGTTGCTGGCAGGCATTCTTACCCCCCAGGTAATGCAGCTGTCCTTGACAGGCAGAGGAAAGTAGATTCATGGAGGCTGTGTGCTTGCAGGCAGCCCAGAGTTGATGTTTCTGCATGCAGCCTTCCTCTCCTCACTGACTGCTGTGGAAGGGAAGTGATGCTCTAGCTGAGCAGCAGAGCCTCTGGCAGGCATGGGATGGGGAGGCTGAGAGGTTTGTCTGCTCTGGAAAGCCTTTGGTGAGGGACTGCTGCAGCCTGCCTGCCTCTCTGGGGGGTTGTACAAGCACTGCAGAACACAGAAGAGAGGCTGAGAGCCCTGGGGCTGTTCAGTCTGGAGAGGAGAAGGCTGAGAGGGATCTGATCAATGTCTATCAATAGCTGAGGGCTGGGGGTCAGGAGGAAGGTTCCAGGCTCTGTTTGGTGGTGCCCAGGGACAGGACAAGGCACAACAGGGCCAAGCTGGAACCCAGGAGGTTCCACCTCAACATGAGGAGAAACTTCCTTGGTGTGAGGCTGCTGGAGGCCTGGAGCAGGCTGCCAGAGAGGTTGTGGAGTCTCCTTCTCTGGAGCCTTTCCAACCCCACCTGGCTGTGTTCCTGTGTGCCCTGCCCTGGGTGCCCCTGCTCTGGCAGGGGGCTTGTGCTGGATGCTCTCTGGAGGTCCCTTCTGACCCCTACCATTCTGTGAGTGATTTTCATTCTCTGTTTTGTTTTTCCCTCCCTGTGTAGGTGCTGTGTTGATATTTTTGCCTGGCCTAGCAGAAATCAAAATGCTTTATGAGCAGCTCCAGTCTAATGCACTTTTTAATAACAGGCACAGCAAGAGGTAAGCAAAGGAAAGCTCCAAAACCATTGGTCCTTGGGGGTGGCTTCCTGCCCAAAGGATGAATGAAGATGATCAATGTGTGGGACAGGTTGTGGTGTGAAGGGCTTGACTCCAGGCAGGGTAGCTCTCTTTCTACTGCTTGCTCTTTTGGTTGTTTTTTTTTTTACCCCCTCCTCAGCTCAGGAAGGTTAATTGTGGAAGCTCTCAGGGTCCCCTAGTGATGGGCATTCTCTCTTTTCTCCTTTGATATCAGCCACTGGACTGGGAAAACTTCACAGCAGACCTTGGTCTGTCTCATAATGATTGCTGAGGGACATTTGGTTGTGGTTCCTTCTCTAAATCTTTTCCACCTCGCTGTGGGTATCAGAGGTAGCATAGCCAGCTGTGGGCAAGGAAAGTGATTGTCCCTTTGCATGCAGCACTGATGAGGCTGCTCTTGGAGGACTCTGTTGAGTTTTGGGCCTCTCACTACAAGAAGGACATTGTGGTGCTGGAGGAGGACTTAAAAGGGGCAGGGCAGAGAGCTTTGCTGGGTTTCTCTTGATTGGAATGAATGTTTTGACTGACCTGATGGAGAGCAGCACAGGGAAAAAGGGCCTGGTGGACAGAAGGATGCCCAGGAGCCAGCAAGGTGCCCTGGTGGCCAAGAAGGCCAAGGGAGCCCTGGGGTGGATCAGAAGGGCTGTGGTTACTAGGTCTAGGGAGGTTCTCCTGCCCCTCTGCTCTGCACTGCTGAGGCCACATCTGGAATATTGTGTCCAGTTCTGGGCCCCTCAGGTCAAGAAGAACCTCAGGGAACTGCTTGAGAGAGCCCAGCACAGAGCCCCAGAGCTGCTGCAGGCAGTGGAACATCTCCCTGGGAGGCCAGGCTGAGGGAGCTCTGGGGCTTGGAGCAGAGGAGCCTGAGGGCTGCCCTCATTGCTGGGGAGAAAGCTGTGCAGGGCTGGAGCCAGGCTCTGCTCAGGGATGGCCAAGGACAGCACAAGGGGCACTGGGGGCAAGCTGGAGCAGAGGAGGTGCCACAGGAGGGAAGAGAAGGCAAAACTTTGTCAGTGTGAGGCTGCTGGAGGCCTGGAGCAGGCTGCCCAGAGAGGTTGTGGAGTCTCCTTCTCTGGAGCCTTTCCAACCCCACCTGGCTGTGTTCCTGTGTGCCCTGCCCTGGGTGCCCTGCTCTGGCAGGGGGCTTGGAGTGGATGATCTCTGGAGGTCCCTTCCAGCCCCTAGCACTCTGGGATTCTGTGACTGTGGGCAGCCTCTGTTCCCAGTGAGGCAAAAGGCTGGAGATGCCCTGAGCACACTGTCCTGTTGTCCTTCCAGGTGTGTTGTGTACCCCCTGCACTCCTCCTTGTCTAGTGAAGAGCAGCAGTCTGTGTTCCTCAGGCCTCCTGCAGGAGTTACCAAAATCATCATCTCTACAAACATTGCAGAGACCTCTGTCACCATTGATGATGTGGTCTATGTGATTGATTCTGGAAAAATGAAAGAGAAAAGGTACTGGGATTGAGTCCTGGGGGAGGGGACTGTGGGCTGGCAAGCTGCTCTCTAAGCTTGCAGGCTGCAGCTTTCCAAAGAGCTGGGGAAAAACTTGGTGGGATTAGACCTGCAGAGAGCTGCTGCAAGGTGGAGAAAGGCAAGTGTGCAGGTGGCACCAGGCTGAGTGGTGTGCTTGGTAAGGCTGAAGGATGGGATGGGAGCCATCCAGAGGCACCTGGGCAGGCTGCAGAGCTGGGCTGAGGAGAACCTCAGGAGCTTCAAGAAGGCCAAGGGCAAGGTCCTGCACCTGGGTCAGGACACAGCCTGTCTTGACAAGCTTGCTCACTCTGCATGTGCCTTGCTCCCCTGCAGGTACGACCCCAGCAAAGGCATGGAGAGTCTGGAGGACACCTTTGTGTCCAAGGCCAACGCCCTGCAGAGGAAGGGGCGAGCAGGCCGCGTGGCCTCGGGGGTCTGCTTTCACCTCTTCAGCAGCCATCACTACCACCACCAGCTGATCAAACAGCAGCTGCCTGAGATACAGAGGGTGCCCTTGGAGCAGCTCTGTCTAAGGTGAGCTGTTGTTCCTCTGTGGCCTGGAAGAGCCACCCTGCAGGACGTCCTTCCTGCGTCACAGGCAGCACCTGGAGTGCTGTCCCCCAAGGGGTTTTGTGTCCTCAGGGTTTGCTCACAGCCTGACACCAAGAAACTTGCTCTGCAGATCTGGGGCCATGAGAGGGTCACAGATTCATGGAGTGGGTTGGGTTGGAAGGGACCTTCAAGCTCATCCAGTTCCAACCCCTGCCACGGGCAGGGACACCTCCCCCCAGCCCAGCTTGCTCAAGGCCTCATCCAGCCTGGCCTTGAACACCTCCAGGCAGGAGGCAGCCACAGCCTCCCTGGGCAACCTGTGCCAGTGTCTCCCCACCCTCACTGCCAAGAATTTTTCCCTCATCTCCAGTCTCAGTCTGCCCTCCTCAAGCTTCAGTCCATTCCCTCTCCTCCTGTCACTCCCAGCCCTTGTCAAAAGTCCCTCCCCAGCTCTCCTGGAGCCTCTTCAGGTACTGGAAGGCTGCTCTAAGGTCTCCTGGAGTCTTCTCTTCTCCAGGCCAAAGAGCCCCAACTCTCCCAGCCTCTGTCCCATTAGGCTGCAAACTTTAGGTTAGACATTAGGAAAAACTTCCACACTGAAAGGGTTCTCAAAGACTGGAGCAGGCTGCTCAGGAAAGTGGTTGAATGCCCATCCCTGAAGGGATTTAAAAGCTGTCAAGATGTGGTGCCCAAGGCTATGGTGTAATAACAGCCCTGGTAGAGGTAGATAATGGTTGGAGTGGATGATCTTAGAGGTCTTTTCCAGCTGTGGTGTTGCTGTGGTCGTGCTCTAGAGTCACAACCTGGATACTAAACCTTTTGATCATCCCTGCTGCACACTCTGCACCCCTTTGGACAAAAAGGAAATGAACCAACAGCATTTATTTGGTTTCAGTAAAAGCTTGATTCCAAACCCTGCTGTGCTCAACAGGGATCTATCTGTCCATGGGGACTTGGTGAGGCTGGCAGCCAGGCACCAGTGGTGCTCCTCAGGGCTCAGTGTTGGGACTGCTTCTGTTTCACATCTTGGTTGATGACCCTGATGAGGACCCAGAGTGTGGCAGCAGGAGGTTGGCAGATGGCACCAAGTGAGGTGGCAGTGTTGATCTGCAGCAGGGCAGGGAGGCTCTGCAGAGGGACTTGGAGAGATTGGAGCCATGGCCAAGGTTACCAGGAGGAGCTGCAACAAGGCCAAGTGCCAGGGCCTGACCTTGGGCCACAACAACCCCAAGCAAGGCTGCAGGCTTGGGGCAGTGTGGCTGGAAAGCTGCTGGCAGAAAGGGACCTGGGGGTGCTGATGGCCAAGCAGCTGAAGAGGAGCCAGCAGTGTGCCCAGGTGGCCAAGGGAGCCAAAGGCATCCTGGATGGCATCAGGAATGCTGTGTCCAGCAGGAGCAGGGAGGGGATTGTCCTCTTGGACTCAGCTCTGGGGAGGCCACAGCTCCAGTGTTGGGTCCAGCTTTGGGCTCCTCAGTGCAAGAGAGATGTGGAGGTGCTGGAGCCAGGGCAGAGGAGGGCAAGGAAGCTGGGAAGGGCCTGGAGAAGAAATCTGATGGAGAGAGACTGAAGGAGCTGGGGATGGGTAGTGTGAAAGAGAGGAGGCTGAGGGGAGACCTCCTGGCTCCCTCCAGCTGCCTGGAAGGAGGTTGTGGAGAGGTTGGTGCTGGTCTCTTCTCCCAGCTGATTAGTGACACAACAAGAGGGAACAGCCTCAAGCTGCAGCAGGGCAGGGGCAGACTGCACAGGAGGAAGAATTGTTCCCAGCAAGAGTGGTCAGGCACTGGGATGAGCTGCCCAGGGAGGTGGTGGAGTCCCCAAGCCTGGAGGTGTTTCAGGGTGGTTTGGGGCTATGGTTTAGGGCTGAGCCTTGCAGAGTAGGGGCAGTGGTTGAGCTCCTGAGGAGCTCTTCCAGCCGGAATGGTTCTGTGATTCTGGATGAAGTATTCTGCCCCCCTCCCCCAGCTGTTATTTACATATTCCAGACCTTTTTCTAGGGAACACAGATTCATAGATCCATGGAATTGGTTGGGTTGGAAGGGGCCTTGAAGTTCATCCAGTTCCAACCCCCTGCCATAGGCAAGGACACCTCCCACTCTCTCCTTCAAAGCTTTGTTCCTGTTGGTTGCTGTGTTGGTCTGAGAGATTGCTTTTTATGTACTTCCTTTGTCATCAAGCTGCTTTGTTCTAATCTATATTAATTTTCCTTTTTTTTTTTTCCTCTCTCTCTGTTTTCTTTGTTGTTTTGTTTTGGGTTTTGGTCCTTTTTGGTTGGTTGGTTGGTTTTGTTTATTTGTGGGGTTTGGTTTGGTGGGGGTTTTTTGTTTGGTTTGTTTTTTTTGGTTGGTTCATTTTTTGTTTTTGGTTTGGGTTTTTGGTTTTTTTTGGTTGGTTTGGGTTTTGGGTTGGTTTGGGTTTTGGGTTGGTTTGGGTTGGCTTGGGTTGGTTTGGGGTTTGGATTGGGTTGGTTGGGGTTTTGGATTGGTTTGGGGTTTTGTGTTTGGGTTGGTTTGGGGCTTGTTTTGGTTTTGGGGGTTTGGGTTGGGTTTGGGTTTGGTTTGGGGTTGGGGTTTTGGGTTGGTTTGGGTTGGGTTTTGATTTGGTGTTTTGATTGGCTGGGGTTTTTTTTGGTTGGTTTGGGGTTTTTGGTTGGCTTGGGGGTTTTGCTTGGTTTGGGTTTGTTGGTTTGGTTTGGTGTTTGGTTTGGGGTATTGGTTTGGGTTGGGGTTTCGGTTGGTTTGGTTGGGTGTTTGGGTTGGGGTTTTGGTTGGGTTTTGGTTTGGGTTTTGGTTGGTTTGGTTTGGTGTTTGGGTTGGGGTTTTGGTTTGGGTGTTTGGTTTGTTGGTTGGTTTGGTTTATTGGTTGGGTTGGGTTTGTTGGTGGTTGGGCTGGGTTTGTTGGTTGGGTTGGTTGGGTGGTTGGGTTGGTTGGTTGGTTGGGTTGGGTTGGTTGGGTTGGGTTGGTTGGTTGGGTTGGGTTGGGTTGGTTGGGTTGGGTTGGGTTGGTTGGTTGGGTTGGGTTTGTTGGTTGGTGGGTTGGGTGGGTTGGTTGGGTTGGGTTGGTTGGGTTGGGTTGGTTGGTTGGTTGGGTTGGTTGGGTTGGGTTGGTTGGTGGGTGGGTTGGGTGGGTTGTTTGGGTTGGTTGGGTTGGTTGGTTGGGTTGGTTGGTTGGGTTGGGTTGGTTGGGTTGGTTGGTTGGGTTGGTTGGGTTGGGTTGGTTGGTTGGGTTGGTTGGTGGGTTGGGTTGGTTGGTTGGTTGGTTGGGTTGGTTGGTTGGTTGGGTTGGTTGGGTTGGTTTGGTGTTTGGATTGGGGTTGGGTTCGGTTTGGGTTTTGTTTCGGGTTTGTTGGTTTGGTTTGTTGTTGGTTTGTTGTTTGGGTTGTTCTGGCGGGGGGAGGGCTGTTGTTTGTTTGTTTTTCCCTCCTGAAGAATCAAGATCCTGGAGATGTTTTCAGCACAGAGCCTGCACTCCGTCTTCTCCCGCCTGATCGAGCCGCCCAGAACCGAGTCCCTGCGAGCCTCCAAGCTGCGGCTGCAGGACCTGGGAGCACTGACTGCAGATGAGAAGCTCACCCCTCTGGGGTACCACCTGGCCTCCCTGCCTGTGGATGTCAGGATTGGCAAGCTGATGCTCTTTGGCACCATCTTCCGCTGCCTGGATCCTGCGCTCACCATAGCAGCCAGCCTGGCCTTCAAGTCCCCCTTCGTGAGTGTGCTCAGCCAGGCGCTCTGGGCAGCCTCACCCACCTCAGGGTGGCCCTGCTGACTGCACAGGGACTTGGGCTGCATGGCCTTTGGAGGTCCCTTCCAACCCAGACCATTCTGGGATTCTGCTGGGGCAGGGGGGGAAGAGGCAGGGGTGGAAGAGGGCAGGAGTAGAAGATGGCAAGGGGGGAAGAGGGCAGGAGTAGAAGAGGGCAGGGGTGGAAGAGAGCAGGGGTGGAAGAGGGCAGGAGTAGAAGATGGCAAGGGGGGAAGAGGGCAGGGGTGGAAGAGAAAGGGGGGGAAGAGGGCAGGGGTGGAAGAGAAAGGGGGGGAAGAGGGCAGGGGTGGAAGAGGGCAGGGGTGCCCCTGTTTGCCTGGGCAGGCAGGAGGTGGGGTGGTTCTTGAAGGGGGATGTTGTTGGAGTCTTCACAGGCTCACAGGAGGTTAGGGGTTGGAAGGGACCTCTGGAGAGCTTCCAGTCCAAGCCCCCTGCCAGAGCAGGACCAGAGAATTCAGCACAGGGCACACAGGAACACATCCAGACAGGGCTGGGAAGGCTCCAGAGAAGGAGACTCCACAACCTCTCTGGGCAGCCTGCTCCAGGCCTCTGGGACCCTCCCAGGGAAGAAGTTCCTCCTCCTGTTGAGGTGGAACCTCCTGTGTGCAGTTTCCATCCATTGCCCCTTGGCCTATCCCAGAGCACAACTGAGCAGAGCCTGTCCCTGTCCCCTGCCTCCTGACCCCCAGCCCTCAGCTATTGATAGACATTGATCAGATCCCTCTCAGCCTTCTCCTCTCCACACTAAACACCCCCAGGGCTCTCAGCCTCTCCTCCCCAGGCAGTGCTCCAGGCCCTTCAGCATCCTTGCAGCCCTCCCTTGCACTCTCTCCAGCAGATCCCTGTCCCTCCTGACCTGGGGAGCCCAGAGCTGGATGCAATATTCCAGGGGAGGTCTCAGCAGGGCAGAGGAGAGGGGGAGGAGAACCTCCCTTCTTCCCAGAGCAGGACCTGGGAGTGCTGGGTGAGGAGAAGCTCTCCATGGGACAGCAATGTGTCCTGGTGGCCAAGAAGGCCAAGAGGAGACTCAGGGGCAGGAAGAAGAGTGTGGCCAGCAGGGAGGTTCTGTTCCCCCTCTACTCAGCCCTAGTTAGACCATGTCTGGAATCCTGTGTCCAGTTCTGGGCTCCCCAGCTCAAGAGGGACAGGGAACTACTGGATAGAGTCCCACAGAGGCTGTAAGGATGCTGAAGGGACTGCAGCATCTCTCTGACAAGGGAAGGCTGAGAGCCCTGAGACTGTTCAGTCTGGAGAGGAGAAGGCTGAGAGGGGATCAGATCAATGTCTACAAACACTGCAGGGTGGCTGTCAGGAGGATGGGGCCAGGCTCTGCTCAGTGATGCCCAGTGACAGGATGAGGAACAATGAAGTAAACTCAGTCACAGGAGGCTCCACCTCAACATGAGGAGAAACTTCTTTGGTGTGAGGCTGCTGGAGGCCTGGAGCAGGCTGCCCAGAGAGGTTGTGGAGTCTCCTTCTCTGCAGCCTTTCCAGCCCTGTCTGGATGTGTTCCTGGGTGCCCCTGCTCTGGCAGGGGGGTTGGCCTAGATGATCTCTTCCACCCCCTACCATTCTGTGACTCTCTGACTGTTACCCACAGAGAAGATTTGGACTCCAAGCTGTGAGCTGCCGTGGGAGCTGCAGAGCTTCTGTGCCATGCAGCTCTCAGCAGCCTCTCTAAAGGCACGAGGCGAGGACCTCATGCTTAAGCAGGGAGGTGGCTGAAGCCCCATCCCTGGAGGGGTTTGAAAGAGGCAGAGCTGTGGTGCTGAGGGCCATGGTTCAGCCCCAGCCCTGGCAGAGTTACAGAGTGGTTGTTCCAGGAGATCTTAAAGGCCTTTGCCAAGCAGAGCCCTTCGGTGACTTTCAGCCAGGCTCTCTCCACCCGTCTAGGTGTCACCGTGGGATAAAAGGGAGGAAGCCAACAGGAAAAAGCTGGAGTTTGCAGTGGGCAACAGTGACTACCTGGCTCTTCTGCAGGCCTACAAGGTGAGCTGCAGCTCAGCAGCCTCCCCCAGGGCTTCCTGAGCTGCCTGGGAGCCCAGCTGCAGTACTTGATGGGAGGTTTCCTCTCATCCTCCGGCTTAGGGCTGGCGTTTGAGTGTCCAGGAGGGCTCCCAGGCAAGCTACAACTACTGCAGGGAGAACTTCTTGTCAGGGAGAGTTCTTCAGGTGAGTCTGGTTTGCTGACCTGGCAGAGGGACTCCTTCAGGCACTGGCAGAGTCCTAGTGACACAGGGAAGCATTCTGCTGGCAGCATGTGGCACCCACCACAGCCCTCTGTCTGTCTGTCTGTCTGCCTGCCTGCAGGAAATTGCAAGCCTGAAGAGGCAATTCACAG
Organism: Indicator indicator; assembly: GCF_027791375.1. Taxonomy (NCBI): domain Eukaryota; kingdom Metazoa; phylum Chordata; class Aves; order Piciformes; family Indicatoridae; genus Indicator; species Indicator indicator. The sequence goes on from NW_026539187.1 coordinate 34,716, forward strand.
AGCTGCTCTCTGACATTGGCTTTGTGAAGGAGGGCTTGAGAGCCAGGGACATGGAGAAGAAGTGGTCCCAAGGAGGTGATGGTGTGTTGGATGCCACAGGAGAGGAGGTAATTCTGCAGGCCTGGAGAGCAATGCTGCATTTGGTCATTTGGCTTGGGGGCTGGGTGGGCTCCAGGCTGCTGGGTGGGCTCCAGGCTGCTGGGCTACCCCCCACAGCTTGGCTTTGTAATCCCCCCCTGGCAACAGTCACCTCCTGCCTGCACTCTTCTTCCTGAGTCCTTGAGCAGCCTGGGCTAGTGGAGAGGTGTCCCTGCCCATGGCAGGGGGTTGGAGTAGATGAGCTCTGAGGTGCCTTCCAAGCTGAGCCATTCTAGGATCCTCCTCAGCTGCATGAGGCCTGGTGTGCCCAGGAGGAACAGCCCCAAATGTGGGAGTGAGCTGAGAGCTGCTCTTTGAGACAGTGAAACATTGCTGCCTGGACATGGAAGGAGTCAGCAGGGGGTGGGAAGGCAGGGCTCTGCCTGCTGGCTGGGATCGAATGGCAGCCTTGGTTTGGTCACATTCTGTTAACACTGCAGAGCCAGCAGGGAGGTGTGTCAGCATTGCAGACAACCTGCAGAAGGCAGCAGCTCCAGAGCCAGAGAGCTCCTAGGGCTGCATGATGGGATGAGAATCACAGAATGGCTCAGCCTGGAAGGGACCTCAGAGCTCATCTACTCCAACCCCCTGCCATGGGCAGGGACACCTCTCAACCAGCCCAGGCTGATCAAGGTCTCATCCAGCCTGGCCTTGAACACCACCAGGGAGGGAACACAGCCACAGCCTCCCTGGGCAGCCTGTGCCAGAGTCTCACTGACCTGGTAGTGAAGAATTTCTTCTTCAGCTCCAGTCTGACCCTGCTCTGCCTCAGCTTCAAACCATTCCCCCTTGGCCTGCTGCTAGAGACCCTCAGGAGAAGTCCCTCTGCAGCCTGTCCATGGTTAGGAAGGGATCTGCTGGAGAGCAGCCCCAAGGAGAAGGAAGGAGCTGGGAGTGCTGGTGGGCAGCAAGTTCTGCATGGCACAGCAATGTGCCCTGGGGGCCAAGAAGGCCAAGGGGAGCCTGGGCTGCATTCAGAGGAGTGTGGCCAGCAGAGCCAGGGAGGTTCTCCTCCCCCTCTCCTCTGCCCTGCTGAGACCTCCCCTGGAATATTGCATCCAGCTCTGGGCTCCCCAGGTCAGGAGGGACAGGGATCTGCTGGAGAGAGTGCAAGGGAGGGCTGCAAGGATGCTGAAGGGCCTGGAGCACTGCCTGGGGAGGAGAGGCTGAGAGCCCTGGGGGTGTTTAGTGTGGAGAGGAGAAGGCTGAGAGGGATCTGATCAATGTCTATCAATAGCTGAGGGCTGGGGGTCAGGAGGGAGGGGACAGGGACAGGCTCTGCTCAGTTGTGCTCTGGGATAGGACAAGGGGCAATGGATGGAAACTGCAGCACAGGAGGTTCCACCTCAACAGGAGGAGGAACTTCTTCCCTGGGAGGGTCCCAGAGGCCTGGAGCAGGCTGCCCAGAGAGGTTGTGGAGTCTTCTTCTCTGGAGCCTTTGCAGCCCTGTCTGGATGTGTTCCTGTGTGCCCTGTGCAGGATTCTCTGGTCCTGGATTGGACTGGAAGCTCTCCAGAGGTCCCTTCCAACCCCTAACATCCTGTGAGCCTGTGATCTCCACAATGCTGGAGTCCCCATTCCTGGAGGTGTTCAGAAACCTGTGGCCATGGCACCTGAGGCCATGGTTTAGTGGCCATGGTGTGATGGGCCAGTGGTTGGACTCCATGACCTGAGAGAGCTTCCCCAGCCAAAAGAATTCTCTGAGTCCACACAGTTGGTGTCCAGTTTGCTCCATCCATAGCTGGGGGAACACTGCCTAGGCCCAACCTGAGACCTTAGGAGCAGTCCCTGGTCCTTGCCCTGTGAAGCACAGCAGGGCAGCTACAAAAGTAAAGCAGTGTCAGGAATTCCCTCATGAATTTAGGAGTGTGGTGAGAGCCTGGTAGAGGTTGCCCAGGGAGGTGGTGGAAGCCTCATCCCTGGAGGTTTTTGCAGCCAGGCTGGAGGTGGCTGTGAGCAACCTGCTGTAGTGTGAGGTGTCCCTGCCCATGGCAAGGGGGTTGGAACTGGCTGAGCCTTGAGGTCCCTTCCAACCCTAACAATTCTCTGATTCTAAGCAGAGTCAGGAATTCTCCCATGAAACAGTGTCAGGAATTCCCTCATTCCAGAAGCTTTGCCCTTGCAGACCCACCTGGATGGTGCCTCATGCATGCTTGCATTCCCCAGGCAAACTCCAATGCAGAGAACTTCAAGCTGATCTCAGCCATGCTGTGTGCTGCTCTCTACCCCAACGTGGTCCAGGTAAGAGAATGCTGCTGCTCTGCAGCAACTCACAGCCTCACAGCCTGCACTGGGTTGGGAGGGAGCCTCCAAGGGCATCTTGCCCAACCCCCTGCACTCAGCAGGGACACCTCCAGCTAGAGCAGGCTGCACAGGGACACAGCCAGGCTGAGCTTGGATGGCTCCAGGGCTGGGGCCTCAAGCACAGCCCTGGGCAGCCTGTGCCAGTGTCTCACCACTCTCCTTGGGCACAACTTCCTCCTCAGCTCCAACCTCAAGCTGCCCTGCTCCACTTTCAAAGCCCTGCCCCTGGGCCTAGCACTCCAAGCCCTTCTCAACAGTCCCTCCCCAGCCTGCCTGCAGCTCCCCTGCAGACATTGAAATGCAGCTCTGAGCTCTCCCTGCAGCCTTCTCCTCTGCAGGCTCAACAGCCCCAACTCTCCCAGCCTGTCCCCACAGCAGAGCTTCTCCAGCCCTCTCAGCATCTCTCTGGCCTCCTCTGGACCCTCTCCAGCAGCTCCAGGTCTCTCTTGTGTTGGGGGCCCCAGAGCTGGACACAGCCCTGCAGGTGAGGTCTCCCCAGAGCAGAGCAGAGAGGGGCAGGATCCTCTCTCTCCAGCTCTGCCCACACTGCTTTGGCTGCAGCCCAGGCTGCCCTTGGCCTTCTGTGCTGCCATTGCCCATTGCTGGCTCCTCTCCAGCTTCTCCCCACCCCCAGCACCCCCAAGTCCTTCTCTGCAGGGCTGCTCTCAATCTCCTCACCCCCAGCCTGCATTGGGACCGAGGCTTGCCCTGACCTAGGTGCAGGACCTTGCCCTTGGCCTTCTTGAACCTCCTGAGGTTCTCCTCAGCCCTGCCCAGGTTCCTCTGGATGGCATCCAGTCCCCCAGCCTGGATTGATACTGAGGCAGCTTCCGGCCTGGGCTGTGCCTGTGTCAGCTCTGAGCCTGGCCTGGGTTGCCAAAGCTCTGCTTACAATGTTAGAGCCAGGCAGCTGAGCTCCAGTTTGTCCTCCTTGAGGCTGCTGCTGCTGCTGGGGGCTGGTTTGAGTGTCACACAGAAGCCAGCAGCAAATGTTCTGAAGAAGCCACTTCAAATCCCAGCAGAAGGCTGAGGTTACACAGGCAAGATCAGCACCCAGAGTCTGGTCCTGCTTGAGAATTTCTGGCCCCAGAGCATCAGTTGGAAATGTTTGCTGGTGGCAGCAGGCTTGCTAGCTCTTGACCTGACCATGCAGGTGAAAAAGCCAGAGGGCAAATTCCAGAAGACCAGCACAGGAGCAGTCAGAATGCAACCCAAAGCAGAAGAGCTGAAGTTTGTTACCAAAAACGATGGCTATGTCCACATCCACCCCTCCTCTGTCAACTACCAGGTCAGGCTCCTCTCTTTCTGCACTGCAGGCTCCTTTCTGGGCAAAAGTCACCTTGGCTTGAGCAGGGCAGAGGGTCAGGGGGGTGCCTTTAGATGCCTGAGACAGAGACCTTCATGATGGTCTTCATACCTGGAATGATAGAATGGGTTTGGTTGGAAAAGCTCAGGCTGCCCCAGACCTCCCCCAGGCTGCCCCAGACCTCCCCCAGGCCGTTTCTGACCGACCAGAGCCTGTCCCTGTCCCCTGCCTCCTGACCCCCAGCCCTCAGCTATTGATAGACATTGATCAGATCCCTCTCAGCCTTCTCCTCTCCACCCTAAGCATCCCCAGGGCTCTCAGGCTGTCCCCGGGGGCGGTGCTGCAGTCCCTCCACCCTCCCCCGCTGCAGACTCGGCACTTTGAGAGCCCCTACCTGGTGTACCACGAGAAGGTGAAGACCAGCAGGGTGTTCATCCGGGACTGCAGCATGGTCTCCGTCTACCCCCTGGTGCTGCTGGGCGGCGGCCAGGTCCACATGCAGCTGCACCACGGCCACTTCCTCATCTCCCTGGATGATGGCTGGATACGCTTCGTGGCTGCCTCCCACCAGGTGAGCACTGCTGCCCCCAGCCCTCCATGCCTCCTGCCAGCCCTGCATGGCTCCTGCATGGCTCACGGCACTGCAGCACAGGGCCTGGCAGCCCTGCATAGCTCTTACCAGTGCTGCACAGCTCCTGCAAGGCTTCTGGCAGTGCTGCAAGGCTCATAGCAGTGCTGCACAGCTCCTGCAAGGCTCCTGGCTGTGCTGCAAGGCTCCTAGCAGTGCTGCACGGCTCCTGCATGGCTCCTGGCAGCCCTCCATGGCTCCTGCCCAGCTGCAGTGCTGTGCTGGGGCAGGGCACGGGGCCCCGCGGCTCAGCTGTGGTTCCTCCTTTGCCCCCTCCCCACCCCATGCCAGGTGGCAGAGCTGGTGAAGGAGCTGCGCTGTGAGCTGGACCAGCTGCTGCAGGACAAGATCAGGAAGCCCAGCCTGGACCTGTGCCTGTGCCCCCGGGGCTCACGCATCATCTCCATGATCGTCAAGCTGGTCACCACCCAGTAGCTGCCCACACAGCCCAGGCAGCAGCAGGGCCCCGAGGGATTTGTGTCCCCCCCCAGGCACGGTGCTGGGCTCTGGCAGCCCACGTCAGCAGCTGTGGTGGTGGCAGGTCTCTGGGGGGGGGGTGGTTGGGTTCGGTTGGGTTTGCCTTTGCTGGAAGGGAGGGAGGCTGCAGAGCCCTCTGGGGAAATGGCAGGAGGGAAAGAAGCCTCCAAATAAGTCACTGAAGTGGTTTTGCTGCTTTGATTTGTTTTGTTGTTTTCTTCTGGGGCTGTACACTGCCAGTAGTTGTTTTCTGATCACAAAAGTCCCTGCTGCTTCCAGGAGGTCTGGGGGGAGGAAGTGCCATCATTGACTGCTGAATTGGTTTCATCTTACCACGTTTTGGCCAAGACTTCTTCCCTGAGGTGGTCACTCGTGGCTCAGCAGAGATTCACTTACGTGTGGCTCAATCCAAAGCCCTTCAAGTGTGCTGTGTCCAGCTCTGAGGTCCCCAACACAAGGGGCAGGAGCCTTGGCAGCACAGAAGGCCAAGGGCAGCCTGGGCTGCAGCCAAAGCAGTGTGGGCAGAGCTGGAGAGAGAGGATCCTGCCCCTCTGCTCTGCTCTGGGGAGACCTCACCTGCAGGGCTGTGTCCAGCTCTGGGGCCCCCAACACAAGAGAGACCTGGAGCTGCTGGAGAGGGTCCAGAGGAGGCCAGAGAGATGCTGAGAGGGCTGGAGAAGCTCTGCTGTGGGGACAGGCTGGGAGAGTTGGGGCTGTTGAGCCTGCAGAGGAGAAGGCTGCAGGGAGAGCTCAGAGCTGCATTTCAATGTCTGCAGGGGAGCTGCAGGCAGGCTGGGGAGGGACTGTTGAGAAGGGCTTGGAGTGCTAGGCCCAGGGGCAGGGCTTTGAAAGTGGAGCAGGGCAGCTTGAGGTTGGAGCTGAGGAGGAAGTTGTGCCCAAGGAGAGTGGTGAGACACTGGCACAGGCTGCCCAGGGCTGTGCTTGAGGCCCCAGCCCTGGAGCCATCCAAGCTCAGCCTGGCTGTGTCCCTGTGCAGCCTGCTCTAGCTGGAGGTGTCCCTGCTGAGTGCAGGGGGGTTGGACAAGATGCCCTTGGAGGCTCCCTCCCAACCCAGTGCAGGCTGTGAATGATACTTTTTTAACCACACTTGCATGTTTGTAGCAGTTTCACAGCAACACAGTGGAGATCCCAAACCAAGAGAGCAGTGCAGGTCTCAGCAGGTTCAACTGCAGGAGCCTAAGCTGTGCAGGAGCCTAGTGTTGCTCAGCAGTTGCACCATGGACCTGGAAGTGCAAGCTCTAACTGCTTGCACTTGTTGCTTTCCTGGGGTTTTAGTGAAAAGCTGTAGAGGTTATTTATGCCCTGCAGGGGCATACACAGAGCACTGGCAGCCAGGAGCTCGCTCTCTCTGTGTCCCACAGCCATGCCAGTAAGAGGTAGAGGGTCCAGAGAAGGGCAAGGAAGCTGGGGAAGGGTCTGGAGAAGAGGGATGGGGAGGAGCAGCTGAGGGAGCTGGGGGTGTGCAGTGTGGAGGAGGCTGAGGGGAGACCTCATTGCCCTCTGCAGCTCCCTGAGAGGAGGCTGGAGCCAGGTGGGGGCTGGGCTGTGCTCTCCAGGAACAAGGCACAGGAGAAGAAAATGGCCTCAAGGTACCCCAGGGCAGGTTCAGGTTGGAAGTTAGAAGAAACTTCTTGGCTTGAAAGGGTTCTCAAAGAATGGAGGTTGTTGATGCCCATTCCTGGAGGTGTTTGAAAGAGGCAGAGCTGTGGTGCTGAGGGCCATGGCTTAGCCCCAGGCTTGGTTGGAACTCACTGATCTGAAAGGGCTTTTCCAGCTGCCATGATCCTGTGACTCTGGGACATGCTGCTTGTGTTGGCTGTAGAGCACAGGAGGAGCACTGCAAGCCCTCCACAGTACAGCAGTCTGTAAGAGGAGGATGAGCCCCCCCCCCCCAGTTAAACACAGAGGGCAAAGACCAAGCACAGTGGCAGAGCTATCAGTAACCAGTGGCCTCCCTGTGGGGTATGAGAAGCATCACTTCCAGCAGCAACTTAAGAGTGGTTCCCTCTCCCCAGCTTCCTCCATGGGAGCTGGGGACCATCTGCATGCAGGCAGCAGTGCAGTTTGCCAGAGCAGCTGAGGGGACACAGCAAGTCCCCTGAGCACACTTGACTGCCAAAGCAGATGTGACCAGGCAGAGCAGGTCAGACAGATGCAACAGGAATTCTTGATTCCCCCAATGGCCTGCTTCTTAGAACCACACAATGGTCTGGGGCAGAAGGGATCTTCCAAAGTCATCCAGCCCAACCCCTCTGCACTCAGCAGGGACATCCTCCACTAGATCAGGTTGCCCAGAGCCCTGTCCAGCCTCACCTTGAAGATCTCCAGCCATGGAACCTCAACCACCTCCCTGGGCAACCTGTTGCAGTGTTCCAGCAACCTCCCTGTCATCTTTTCAGTAGGATGTCCCCCTCATATGTCCTGCAGGTGGTGCTGGTGACCTTTGATCTGCAAGAAAAGCCCAAATTTCCTGAAATGATATCTAAATGCATCATCTTCTGCACCAAAACTCTCACTTTAGCCCAACTATCACAGCTGTGGTGCTAGTTGGATGAGCAGGAGAAATATTTGTGGGACTCTTGCTTGGCTTCAGCAGTTCCCATACCAAAGATCCTCCAAAGATCCTCCAAATGCCTTCAGGTGAGGAAAGTTCACTCAGCTTCTAACCACCAGGACAGGCAGAAGAGCATTCATCCTCCATCTCTTCATGCCCTTTGTAGACACTTCTCTAGGTCAGACAATCACCTCCAGCCAGTTTTCAGCTTCACTAAGCTCTGAGGAGGTACAAATGTAACAACCACAAGCTCCAGATCACCATAATGGCCAAGCCCAGGGAGCAGGAAGGAGAGGTGCTCCTGGCTCACTCTTAAGTCCCCAGGTCACTGCCTCTTGCTTTTCAGTGACCTGCTTCAGCCACCCACCAGAAAAGCAGCAGCAGGGTGCCCACAACCTGCTTCTTCGTTAGAAATGCAGAGTTTATTTCAATGAGCCAATAAAAAAAGCCCAACACCTCCAAGATCACACAACAGGAACACAAGGAAAAGGTCTGCATCAGTCTACTTGTAAGACTTGTCAAAGGTCTGGGTTCATGCCAATGGTTAGTCAATAGAAACAGCCTTAACAACAGGTGAAGCCCTTCACATTTATAAAGACACCACACAAAAAAATCCCTTCAGAGTCATGTAAACAAAATAAATTTTCTTCTGAAACATTTGCAGTTTGAATCCATTCTTTCAGGACCAGCACTCCTCCTTCAAGGGCTTCCCGATGGTGAGTGGCTGAAAGGGAAAGAGACAGAGGATGAGCAGCTCCTAGAGCAAACCTAACAGGAACTGGGACTGCTACCCCAGGGTTCCTCTGCTCAGGGGCCCTCTCTCCCCCTCTCCTCATCATGCCTCTGCCCACAGGGTTTGCATTTCTCATTATTCATCAACTCTTAAGTGTTTTGGTTTACACTTTTCTAAGTTGGCCAAGGGAGGCTGCAGCAGCTCCAGCTGTGCAGAGGGAGCCTTGCTCTGCCTTACCCTGCATGCCTGCAGCTCAAGGCTAGCCATGAGCCACTGCCTCAGGCCACCTCCATTCCAGCAGGTACTGCTCTGGTTACAGAGGAAAACTTCCTTACTGCTTCACAGTGCATAGTGAAACTTGGCAGCTGTGCAACTGAGTAGGAGCCACCAGCAGCAATTTACAGAATCACAGAACCATTCAGGTTGGAAGAGCCCCTCAGGAGCACCAAGTCCAACCACTGCCCCTACTCTGCAAGGCTCACCCCTGAACCATAGCCCCAAACCACCTTGAAACACCTCCAGGCTTGGGGACTCCACCACCTCCCTGGGCAGCTCATCCCAGTGCCTGACCACTCTTGCTGGGAACAATTCTTCCTCCTGTGCTCTCTTGGCCACCTGGGCACACTGCTGGCTCCTCTTCAGCTGCTTGGCCATCAGCACCCCCAGGTCCCTTTCTGCCAGCAGCTTTCCAGCCACACTGCCCCAAGCCTGCAGCCTTGCTTGGGGTTGTTGTGGCCCAAGGTCAGGCTCTGGCACTTGGCTTTGTTGCAGCTCCTCCTGGTAACCTTGGCCATGGCTCCAATCTCTCCAAATCCCTCTGAAAATTTATTCCTACCATATAGTCAACGTTTGCTCCATACCTTAAATTACTCTTCTTGCCCAGATTCTAAATTCCTCAGCAACTTTGGGGTAGTGGAATCAAATCTGCCCACATTTTCTGTTCTCCTTCAAAATTTCCTTCTAGTGGGTTCCCTGAGAGTTTTTCTCATGAAGGTCTGACTTAGGAAGTGACCATAAAACGTCACAGAATGCTCTGGGCTGGAAGGGACCTCCAAAGCTCCTCCAGTCCAACCCCTGCACTCAGCAGGGACATCCTCCACTAGATCAGGTTGCCCACAGCCCTGTCCAGCCTCACCTTGAACATCTCCGGGCATGAGGCCCCCACCACTTCCCTGTCATCTTTTCATAGCAGGATGTCCCCATAATAATTCACTTAAGACAAGTGAAACCCTTCCAAGCTTTGCTCCTTGCCCAAGTTCACTTGTACAGCAGCCACTTCAGCCCTTGGCTCAATGGAGCTGCCTGGCATGCTGCACTTTGAGGATGTTCCTTACCTTCTCTTTGGAGATGGTGATCTGGACTTGGAGCGACTGTTAAGAAGAAAATAAATCAGTGTGAGAACCTTGGGCAGAGCCAGGAGGTACTTTTGCCCATTTACAACAGTGAGAAGAGTTGGATGTTGTTAAACACACAAAACCACACCACCCTTAATGCTGCTGACAGCAACCACACCCAACTGCTTCAAGCAAGAAGCTGCAGTTAAGAAGGAAACTGCTGAAAGCTGGAATCCTTGGGGAAAGAGCAACACACAGCTTTGAAGCAGCTATAAAATGATCCCAGGAATCCTGCAAAGCAGGAGCAGTGAACCAAGCAGAGGAGACGCAGGAAGATGGAGAATAAAAAGGTAGGGAAATACATGTCCCAAGCCTGTCAAAAATATTGTGTCCCCATCATGGGTTAAACAGCAACAACAAATGTTGCCCACAGGCCTTCTGCAAGCACTGCCTGCTGCCCCCAACAAAAAGCAGCAGGAGCTTCTGGTTTACCACTGAAAAAAATCACCTCTTTTTTTTTTCTGATAGGAAAAAAAGATAAATCAATTCCTTAATATAAAAATCAGGGATGAAAAATACTTTTCAATCAACTGGTAGGAAAAAAAAAAAACAAAACAAACAAACCCAACCCTCTTCCACATATACTACTCCCATCAAGTAGTTTGAGTGACAAAAACAAAAGCCAAAAAGGTAACAAAAATACTTAAAACTTGGGCAAGGGGGGAGAAAGGGGAAAAATATTAAAAAAAAAAAAAATCCACCTCCAAAACCCCACCAAACCACCAGCAAACACCAAACCCTACCAAAAAAATGCCCCTCCCCCAAAGTGCTTCCTGTATTTAGATGCTCACCTTTTAGCAGGTAAGCCAGATTTAGATCTACCATGGGACCCAGACCTACAACAGGAGAAAAACAAAGCTCAGCAAAGCAGCCAGAGGCAGGCACAGACAATGAGCTGAACCACCAGCAGCAAAGCCTCACTGCACAGCAGCACAGACCAGAGAGGAAGCCTCTGGTGCTGCAGGTTGCTCTCAGGATGCTGCAGAAGAATCCTTTAGCTCTTGCTGCAGAGGAGCTGCTTAGCAGCAGATAAGAGGAGCATAAGAAGCTGCCCAGCAAAGCTTCAGCTATGGCTAACACAAAATAAAGACCTTCTGGCAGGCTCCCAGACTCTCTTCCTGCCCCATAAAGGGAAGAACAGTGTCAAGCAATAGTTTCAATAACAAACACTAAGCAATAATAAGTAACAGTTTCAGAGACTCACAGAATTGTTAGGCTTAGAAGGGACCTCAAGGCTCAGCCAGTTCCAACCCCCCTGCCATGGCCAGGGACACCTCACACCACAGCAGGTTGCTCACAGCCACATCCAGCCTGGCTGTAAAAGCCTCCAGGGATGAGGCTTCCACCACCTCCCTGGGCAACCTCTGCCAGGCTCTCACCACCCTCATGGGGAACAACTTCTTCCTCATATCCAATCTGAATCTCCCCACTTCTACTTTTGCTCCATTCCCCCCAGTCCTGTCACTCCCAGACACCCTCAAAAGTCCCTTCCCAGCTTTCTTGGAGCCCCCTTCAGATCCTGGAAGGCCACAAGAAGGTCTCCTGGGAGCCTTCTCCTCTCCAGACTGAAGAGTTTCCATAGTTTCCAGCACCCTAAGAGCCTGGAGTGAGGCACAGGCAAGCACAGGTGCTGAAGAGCTGATGTGTTCCTCCATCAAGCATCTTTTCTTCAAGCATCATAAAGTTTTGCCATCAGTTATCAAATGAAACCAGCATCTCCCTTTTTTGACAGCTGCATGCTGATGTGTCAAATATTCCCAAATTCGTCTTAGGAATTCAAATCTGCCCACCCAGGAAGCCCTTCCTCCAAGGCTGACCATGTGACTTCATTTAGAAACTGCTTGTGCCTCTCATGGGCCAGGGGCCAGCTGTGTGCCACTACTGAGCAGCTGAGAGCCCAGTGTTGAGCACAGAAATGGACTGGGTTGGAAGGGACCTCCAAAGCTCATCCAGTCCAACCCCCTGCACTCAGCAGGGACATCCTCAGGTTGCCCACAGCCCTGTCCAGCCTCCCCTTGAATATCTCCAGGCATGGAGCCTCAACCACCTCCCTGGGCAACCTGTTGCAGTGTTCCAGCAGCCTCCTGCTGCAGAACTTGTTCCTCACATCCAATCTCAATCTGCTCTGCTCTAGTTTGAAGCCATTGCCCCTGTTGCTGTCCATGCAGGCCTTTGGGATCAGTCCCTCTGCAGCCTTCTTGTAGCCCCCTTCAGGTCCTGGCAGGCTGCTGTTAGGCCTCCCTGGAGCCTTCTCTTCTCCAGGCTGAACACCCCCAGCTCCCTCAGCCTGTCCCATAGCAGAGCTGCTCCAACCCCCTGAGCATTCTCATTGTCTCCTCTCCTCTGGCCCCTCTCCATCAGGCCCATGTCCTTCCTGTGCTGAGGGCTCCAGAGCTGGACTCAGCAGTGCAGATGAGGTCTCAGCAGAGCAAAGTGAGGTCTCCCCTCCATCTGCTGGCCACACTGCTGCTGATGCAGCCCAGCTGTTTAAATGTCTTGGCCAAAAAAAACAAACCTAAGAAACTTTTCCTTTACTTCTGCTGGAAACTGTTTGCAAAGAGTGATGGATCAAGCTTCACCTTTACCTGGCCTTTTGCAGTATGGAGCCAGCTACCTTCCACTGCTTTAGACAATCTTCCTGGGCACTGCTGAGCCATCCTCCCTCCCAGACCCAGGGACTGTGTTATTGTCTCACAGTCACACAGGATGGAGCTGCTCAGAGAGCTTGCATTCTGTAGCACCAAAGGAAGTCATTCATGCTGATAAGAGCTACGGCCAGGCAGCACACAAGAGCAGCCTCTTAGCACAGAATCATGAAGGTTGGAGAAGACCTTTTAGATCCAGTCCATCTGGAACCCAACTACCATGACCACTAAGCCATATCCTGAACCACCACATCTGCAGCTTCTTCAACACCTCCAGGGATGGGGACTCCACCACCTCCCTGGGCAGCCTGTGCCAATCCCTGACCACTCTTGCAGCAAAGACATTGCACCTAATGCCCAACCTAACTCTCCCCTGGCACATCTCCCATTCCCTCTCATCCTGTCACTGGTTACTTGGGAGAAGAGACCAACCCTCACCTGGCTCCAGCCTCCTCTCAGGGAGCTGTAGAGAGCAAGGAGGTCTCCCCTCAGCCTCCTTTTCTCCACACTAACCAACCCCAAGCTCCCTCAGCTACTCCTCATATGATGCCCTCCAAACCCCTCTCAGCCTCACTGCCCTCCTCTGGACACCCTCCAGCCCCTCAATGTCTTTCCCATGCTGTGGTGCCCAGAACTGAACTCAGTGCTCAAGCTGTGGCCTCCCCACGCCCAGAACAGGGACACCATCACTGCCCTGCTCCTGCTGGCCACACTGGGTTTGATCCAGGCCAGGATGCTGGTGACCTTCTTGGCCTGCTGGGCACACTGCTGGCTCATGTTTAGCACAACACCCCCAGATCCTTTTCCACTGGGCACTTTCCAGCCCCTCTGCCCCAAGCCTGCAGCCTTCCTGGGGTTGTTGTGGCCCAAGAGCAGGACCCAGCCCTTGGCCTCGTTGGATCTCCTCCCACTGGCCTCATCCCATGGCTGCAGCCTGTGCAGGTCCCTCTGCAGAGCCTTCCTGCCCTCCAGCAGCTCCACATTGCCTCCCAGCTCAGTGCCATCTGCAAGCTGACTGAGGGTGCCTGGATCCCCTCAAACAGATGATGGATAAAGACATTGAACAGAACTGACCCCAGCACCCAGCCCTGGGGGACACCACCTGTGCCCAGCCACCAGCTGGGTTTAACTCCTTTATCACAACTCCTTGCCAGTTTTGAACCCAGCAAAGAGTCCACCTGTCCATGCCATGGGCCACAAGGGTCTCAAGGGGAATGCTGTGGGAGATGGTGTGAAAGGCTTTACTAAAGTTCTGGTAGACAATGTCCACCAGGTGGGTCACCTGGTCATAGGAGGAGATCAGGTTGGTCAAGCAGGACCTGCCTGCTTACTACAGGAACTGCTGACAAATCCTCCTTCCAAGAGGCACAGCAACAAAGCAGGAGTGCAGAGCAGAATCTCTAGGAGCAGCATCAGCAGCAGCAGAGGCTGGAGTTTTCCCAATGCTTCCATCAGCCTAGCTAGTCATCTCCTGCAGCACAGGCCTGCACACCACTAGTTAAGTCAGGACAGCTCTAGTCACGACAATCATTGTCCTCTTACAGGCTCAGACTGCAAGTCCTTAAAGCAGCAGACAGATGCCTAAAAGCTATTTCTCTTCCTCCATGCTCATGCAAAACCAAAAGGCAACTTCGTCCAACTGAACAGCGCTCACATCCATCCCATTTTTATCCTCTCTTTCACTCTTCATCCCACCAAGGCTGATCACAAAGGACAGAGTCAAAACTAACACAGCAACCAGCAGTCAATACCCATCTTCTCTTCCATCACAGCTAACACCCAGATCCACAAAACCAGCATTCCAGGTAAGGGAAGTCCTTCAAAGACTGTAGCATTAGGGCTCCTGGTCCTGTTCACTCAGCCCTCAAACCCCCTAGAGTCAAGCACCCTACAGCACCAATGGAATCAGATCCACCTCTCAGAGCTGCAACTGACAAAGCTGAGAAGCTGTCACTAAAATGGTCAGTCAAGAGCAGCAACCTGTGCAGTGCTTTCTTCCCCTGCCCACAGCTTCTGAGAGCTGCCAAGAAAAACCTAGGCAGCATTTTCCTCTGGGACACAAGGTCACAGAATGACAGAATGTTGGGGGTCGGAAGGGACCTCCAGAGGTCACCCAGCCCAACCCCCCTGCCAGAGCAGGGCACCCAGGGCAGGGCACACAGGAACACAGCCAGGTGGGGTTGGAAAGGCTCCAGAGAAGGAGACTCCACAACCTCTCTGGGCAGCCTGCTCCAGGCCTCCAGCAGCCTCACACTGAAGAAGTTCCTCCTCATGTTCTCCTCAGCTTGGACCTGTTCCTTGTCCTGTCCCTGGGCACCACCAAACAGAGCCTGGAACCTTCATCCTGACCCCCAGCCCTCAGCTATTGACAGACATTGATCAGATCCCTCTCAGCCTTCTTCTCTCCAGACTGAACAGCCCCAGGGCTCTCAGCCTTTCTTCACAGAAGAGATGTTCAAGCCCTACAGTCCTCCTCCACTGGACTCTCTCCAGCAGGTCCCTGTCTCTCTTGCACTGGGGAGACCAAAACGGGACACAGCATTCCAGGTGTGGTACTCCTAGAGCAGAGGGGCAGCAGAACCTCCCTAGCCCTGCTGGCCACACTTTTCTTGCTCCACCCCAGGATGCCCTTGGCCCTCTTGGCCACAAGGGCATATTGCTGTCCCATACAGAACTTGCTGCCCATCACCACTCCAAGATCTTTCTCCAAGGAGCTAATTCCCAGCAGGATCACTCCTAGTCTGTACTGGTGCCTCCTGTTGTTCCCCCCCAGATGCAGGAGTCTGCACTTGTCCTTATTGGACTTCCTGAGGACAAGCATTTCCTGCATGCATACACCAGAACTAGCTGTAAGTTCTCTCCACAGACTTCCAATCACATCCATGCCCCAGATCACACTGGTGTTTATTACAAGCAACCAATCACTCCTTTGGTCTGTGAAAAGACATGAATTATTAACATGAAGTGCAGGGACTGCTATGCTGCACAACCTTTTAATCCCTTCCACCAAACTCCCCGGAGGAAGTTAAAAAAAAAAGAAGAAATCTCAAACCTCTAAACCCCAAAACTGTTCTGAGCTTGAACTGGAACAAGGCTCTTACCTGCTTCGAGGCCACACAACAGACCGAGACCTTGAGCGTGATCTGGATCTAGACCTGGAGGAAAGAAGTGAGCACTGAACCACTACTGCATGATTTACACAGCTGAGACTGGGTAAGTCAGGGTCACAGATTGCTCTGGGTTGGGAGGGAGCCTCCAAGGGCATCTTGCCCAACCCCCCCTGCACTCAGCAGGGACACCTCCAGCTAGAGCAGGCTGCACAGGGACACAGCCAGGCTGAGCTTGGATGGCTCCAGGGATGGGGCCTCAAGCACAGCCCTGGGCAACCCATTCCAGGCTCTCACCACTCTCATGGGGATGAACTTCTTCCTCACATCCAGTCTGAATCTCCCCACTTCCAGCTTTGTTCCATTCCCCCTGGTCCTGTCACTACCTGATATCCTAAAAAGTCCCTCCTCAGCTTTCTTGGAGCCCCCTTCAGATCCTGGAAGGTCTCCTGGGAGCCTTCTCCTCTCCAGACTGCACAACCCCAACTCTCTCAGGCTGTCCTCATAGGAGAGGTGCTCCAGCCCTCTGCTCATCCTCATGGCCCTTCTCTGGACACCTTCCAGCCCCTCCAGAGCCTTCCTGGAACAGAGGCTCCAGAACTGGACCCAGAGCTCCAGGTGTGGTCTCAGCAGAGTGGAGCAGAGGGGGAGAATCCCCTCCCTGGCCCTGCTGGCCACACTTCTGCTGCAGCCCAGGCTCTGCTTGGCTCTCTGGGCTGCAAGTGCTCACTGCTGGCTCCTGCTGAGCTTCTCCTCCCTCAGCACCCCCAAGGCCTTTTCTTCAGGGCTGCTCTCCAGCAAGTCCCTGGCCCAGCCTGGATTTGCACTTGGGATTGCCTCGACCCAGATGCAGGATGAAATGAAATACCAGAGAGGATCCTGCAGACACATGAGCTGCTAAACACAGGCTTCATGGTCACTCCAAAAGTCCCCTTGAACAAATGCTCAACAGAAAAACCCCTACCTTGATCTCCTTAAAGAACCAGAACGAGATCTGCGGGGCGAGAACGATCTATACCTACGAGGAGAGATTGATCTAGACCTGCGGTAGGAAGCTGACCTCGATCTACAAAACAAAGGAGGGGAGTGGGGGAAACAACCAAAGTCAGTGCAAGGCACCTCCAACAAAAAGGGGTGGAGCAGAGGGAGGAGTAAGAAGAAGGATGAAGACGAAGTAGCCAGAACCTTACCTCCTACCCCGACTGCGGCTGCGGGAGCGAGAATACCTCCTGCCACGGGACCTGGAGCGAGATCTAGACCGGGACCTGGGTTTAGGTTAGAGAAAAGAGGTATCAGGAAGCAGCAAGCAGCAGCAGCAAGCTGTGCACGTGAGGCCCTGCTGAAGTCAAAACTGATTTCAGACAACTAAAAAGGAATTAAAAAAAAAAAAGGGGGGAGGAAGGGGAGAAGGTGTGGAGGAAGGGGAAGAGGGGAAGAAAAAATAATTGGAAAAAAAAAAAAAGCCAAACCAACAAAACCACACCACCAGCATCTGCCAGCTGGAAAAAAAAAAAAATCATCTCTGGGCCTACTCATCTTTTGAGCATTTTTACTAGCCTAGAAAAATCGTTTTAAAAAAGCTGAATGACATTGCAGAATTTAACATTTAGAATAGAAAACACTGTAATGTGGATGTATAAAATAAACCTTGCAAGTTTGCAGGTCGACCCTCTTTGGCCCAAGGTCTAGCAGATCTAGACGGTCTAGAAGTATCTATAGCCGATCGCTGCATCTAGGTGTTCTCTTCAATCTAACGACGATCAAACTGACAGCCCAGAGAGCCAGGGGGAGGCTTGATTGACGCAAGAAGATTTGTCTAGCTGGGCATGTGGTCAATCTGCTGTTCCTCTTTCTAAACCGGAGGGGGGGGCCCCAATTGAAAGCCAAATTTACTGCTACGGCGATCACCGTCTCAAACTTTCTGCCCTCAAAGTATAAGGTGAAGCTACGTGTAGATGGCTCGAGGGGATCTGGCCTCTTATGCTGATCACCTCAAGGTCTAGGAGGATCTTAAGTGTCGGATTTGCAAGGCGCCTCAGCAAGAAATCTTAAGGCTCGTGACATTCTGAATCAAGGCGACTGACTCAAACGAAGAAACCTGAAAGGTTTTGACCAGGTTGATTATTAAGATAGTAACATTCGATATGTTATTAGCAAAAAGAAAATAAAATTAAAAAAAAAAGGAAAAAAAACCCAAAAACCGATATACACCCTGTCGGCTTACAACATTAAAGAGTTTAAAACTGGAGCAATATTCTGTTCTTTGCTAACAAGAGCTACACGAAAGTGAATTGGCGAAGCAAAGGCGGCCGCGCCGGCCCCACACGTACCTGCTCCTCCTGCGGCGGCTGTAGCGGTGACAGTCGTATGCGTAGTGGCCTTTCTCCCCGCACTCGTAGCATCTGTCGTTAGGGTCGAAGGGGCGCCGCGCAGGAGGCCTGTCGTAACGGGAGCGACGGGGCATGCCCGTCGACACTTCCACCCTGACCCTGGAGCCGCATATTATCCTGCAAGATCCGGTACGCGTTTATCACTCGCTGCATTCGTTGCATACGGGACATGCATATCGACAGCCGTTAAGGCCTGGGGTCCGGAGCCGCAGCCGGAGCATCAAGGGCTTTAGGTGTGCTACATACTTCCCGTCAAGGCCCAGCACAGCATCCTCGGCATCCCGCGGGTCTTCGAACTCCACGAAGGCGAACCCCGGCGGGTTCCTGGCGATCCACACGGTTCTCAGCGGCCCGTAGTAGCTGAAGGCTCTCTCCAGCTCGCCTTTGCCGGCGCCCGTGCCCAGGTTGCCCACGTACACCTTGGTCTCTGCCCGGAACACTGCCATGTCAGGGCCGTGTCCTGCCCGCAGGGCTCGGCCCGCGCAGCCGCGGCGCCAAACACGCGGCCGCCGCCTCCCCTCCCCCTCCCGCCGCTGCCGCCATCTTTGACACAGCCTCCATTTTGGGGCGCTCCCGCCGGGGCCGCCTTCTCCCTCCCCGCACTGTCACCGGGGCCCACTCTCCTCCGGTCGCCTGTCCACGGCCCCGCCGCCACGGCTTGGCCCCAACCGCCTTCTTCCTCAGCTTCCCTTTCTCCAGCAACAGCGGCCCGTCCGCAGCGACGGCCGCGGGCCGCCATCACCAACGCGGCTCGAACGCCGCAGCCCAGCCCCTTACTTCCCGCGCTCGGCTCCGCGCGCCCCATTACCGTATCGTCCGTATCGCGACATGCTGCCGACAACAGGCCGAGCGCAGAGCAGTCCACCGCTGTGAAGGTACTAACGGCCGCGGCTGCGCACGCCGACTGCCGCTCAGGGGAGGGGCTGCGGGCGCCTGGCAACGCGGGGCGGGCGGGGCCGGGCTAGCACAGCTTGGCGGGTTCGGGCGGCTCTCGCGAGAACTGAGGCTCTCGCGAGAAATGCGAGAGCTGTCTGAGAGGCGGCGGCGCTCCGCCGGCTGCCGGAGTTGTGCAACTGGGAGCGCAGTGCAAGAGCTTTACGTCCTCATGGTTTGCTGAGAAACTTCCCTTGACAGCAAGTTCTCCAGCCTCGAGGTCTCGATGTTCTTGGTGCCTTCTTACCGCCTGCTGTTTGACTCTGGTGGGGATTGCCGGCAGCAGACGGGCGGCAGCAATCTTTCGGCCCCCCTTTGGGGCTATACTCCTAGCAAGGCCCACAGTGACCAGCTTTACACCATGAAGCCCCACAGCAGTGGTCCTCCCTAAAACACCAATGTAGCCTATTCAAGCCTAGGAGGAGAAAAAACGGCCTCCAGTTGCACTAAGAGAGGCTAGGGTTAAATATCAGCAGAAACTTTTGGACTGAAAGAGATCTCAAAGACTGGAATGGACTCCCCAGGTGGAATGCCCATCCCTGGAGCTGTTTCACAGAGGCAGGGATGCAGTGCTGAGGGACATGGTGTAGCCCCAGCCTTGGCGGAGTTGGAGAATGATTGGACTGGATGATCTTAAAGGGCTTTTCCAGCTTAAATGATTCTATGATTCTAACTCAAACGGTGGTGTCCCCCCAAACGGATTTTCCAGCCAGTGTGCAAAGTCCGGTCCACACAGACACAAGGTATGTATCAAGTTTATTAGGATGCTGTGCAGGATCAGGAGGTAGCACTATCACTGTAATCTTGACTGTTATCACCTGGTTCCCACTGGTTTTGATAACTCTTTGTTGGTACAGAAAGGGAAGCTTCAGGTTGTGAAGTCTCCCTCTCTGCAGGCTCCAAACCCACCTGGATGTGTTCCTGTGTGACCCATCCTAGGTGACCTCGCTTTGGCATGCAGGCTGCACTGGGTGATCTCAGGAGGTTCCTTCCAACCCCTAATGTTCTGTGATTAGGTTGTGGTAAAATTGTTGAGGTGGCACCAGATGCCCAAGCTAACTAAATCTGTCACCATCATTTGAACAGTGGTGCAAAGAAAGAGCAGAAGAGACAAGAACCATTTGTTCCTGTTGTCATCCAGATGGAGAGCTGAAGAATTTGTGACATTGGCATAGAATCACAGAATAGATTAGGTTGGAAGGGACCTTGAAGTTCCAACCACCCCTGGCATGGGCAGGGACACCTCCCCCCAGCCCAGGATGCTCAAGGCCTCATCCAGCCTGGCCTTGAACACCTCCAGGCAGGAGGCATCCACAGCCTCCCTGGGCAACCTGTGCCAGTGTCTCACCACCCTCACTGGCAAGAATTTCTTCCTCATCTCCAGCCTCAATCTGCCCTCCCCAAGCTTCAACCCATTCCCCATTGTCCTATCACAACAAGCCCTCATAAAAACTCCCTTCCCAGCCTTCTTCTAGGCCTCCTGCCAACCTCTTCAGGGAGACCCATGCAGCAGCACACCTCCAGCAAAGGATTTCAAAGGAAAATCAGCAGGAACCTGAGTGATCTGAAGTAATTTCCAACAAACCACAGCAGGAATGAGGAAGGTGTTTTATTAGCAAGGGTTAAAAAGCCTTTTCAAATGCATTTGAGCACAGTGATGTGGTTTTGTGCTATCTCAAGAACAAATACCCCAGGAGATAAATGAAGGCTCTAAAGGCTGCTGCTGCCTGGATTAATAATCTAATGACAGTGACTTCTGCATTGTGTGTCACTGGAAGCTGAACACAAAGCATTAAGGAACACAAACATTTGGAATGGTAAGAAATTCTCTGAGGAACAAAGGTCTTTCAATCACTGCTGCCCTAAACTAACAAATCTGGGTTTAAAACCTGCTGTTTGCCTGCTAACTTTCCCTAATAACTTTACCAGTTTGGACCTACATTTTAATTCATGTTCTGAAACAGAAGAATGGTTGTGGGAAAAAAAAAAAAAACACAACCAAATGAACAAAAAAAGGCTTTCTGAACAATTTTTTTTGTCATCTGGGAAGTCCAAGGGACACAATTCTTTTTCAAAAATAAAAACAAACAAACAAACAAACTAACTGAAAGTATCTGGTAAGCAAGATCAATCAAACTGTAGGTAAAATATTGAATCAGCTTGAAAGGAAGGTGGAAGAAAAACACAGGTTCGAGTTGATCCTCCTGTTTTACAATACTGTTACAAAAAATACTTACTCAGCTTTTACATCAACTTAGTGCTGATATAAGAACCTGAGAGAGTAAGCTGTAAGCTGTACCAGGGTCATTTCATCCACCACCATTAGCCCATGGCTTGTATTTTGATAACAAAAGAATAGGGCAGGAAAAAGGCTTTGTCCGTTTAGTTCATCCCATTCTTCCCTTGCAAAACTCCTATAAAAACATCCCAAATCCCCAGCATTTTTGCCAACAGTTCCTAAAACAGGGTGGGGACACCCATTCCTACTGCTCGCAAGAGAGGACATCACTGTTGTTTTTCCAGGTAGCCCTGTACCAAGCCTTGAACTCGAGACAGAATGATTTCGTTAGAGCTGCTGCACGCTTCCGGCCCGTAGGGTGGCTCAATCGTCAGCACCCCAGCCACACAGAGAGTCCCTCCTGACTCGCTTTGCTCTGTCACAGGGATGTGGTTTGTTTCTAACCAAGTCTTCAAGCTGTTCTTCCTCTTCTCGAGCTCCTCTGGGCTGTAGGCTTTGCTCTCTTCAGGTGCGAAGATGGTAGAAAGCTTCTGCCTCATTTCCTCGTCCCCTTCTTGCAGTATCTCGACCTCCTGCACGGCGTGGCCCAGGACAACTGAGATGGACACTTTTTCATCCTCTAGGAATGTTGCAAGGATAATACTGTCAAGGAAAGAGGGATGTTTCATAGAATCAGTCAGGGTTAGAAGGGACCACAAGGCTCATCCAGTTCCAACCCCCCTGCCATGGGCAGGGACACCTCACACTACAGCAGGCTGGCCAGAGCCTCATCCAGCCTGGCCTTAAACACCTCCAGGGATGGGGCCTCAACCATCTCCCTGGACAACCCATTCCAGGCTCTCAGCACTCTCATGGGGAAGAACTTCTTCCTCACGTCCAATCTGAATCTCCCCACTTCCAGCTTTGTTCCATTCCCCCCTGTCCTGTCGCTACCTAAGATCCTAAATAGTCCCTCCCCAGCTTTCTTGGAGCCTCCTTCAGATACTGGAAGGCCACAAGAAGGTCACCTCAGAGCCTTCTCCTCTCCAGACTAAACAGCCCCAACTCTTTCAGTCTGTCCTCATAGCAGAGGTTCTCCAGCCCTCTGCTCATCCTGGTGGCCCTTCTCTGGACACCTTCCAGCACCTGCAGATCCCTCTTGTAATAGAGGCTCCAGAACTGGACACAGTACTCCAGGTGGGGTCTCACAGAGTGGAGTAGAGGGGGAAAAATCACCTCCCTGGCCCTGCTGGCCACACTTCTCCTGATGCAGCCCAGGCTCTGGTTGGCTTTCTGGGCTGCAAGTGCACATTGACAGCTCCTGTTGAGCTTCTCGTGCACCAGCACCCCCAAGGCCCTCTCCTCAGGGGTGCTCTCCAGCCAGTCCCAGCCCAGCTTGTATTTGTGTTTGGGATTGTCACTGTGCTTAACTGAAGACTGAGAAGCACAGGCCAAGATTCTTGGGGCATCAGCGTAAGTGAGGCCATATAGAGTACCCAGCACCTTTCACAGACTCACAGCCTGCACTGGGTTGGGAGGGAGCCTCCCAGCGCATTTTGTCCAACCCCCCTGCACTCAGCAGGGACCCCTCCAGCTAGAGCAGGCTGCACAGGGACACAGCCAGGCTGAGCTTGGATGGCTCCAGGGCTGGGGCCTCAAGCACAGCCCTGGGCAGCCTGTGCCAGTGTCTCACCACTCTCCTTGGGCACAACTTCCTCCTCAGCTCCAACCTCAAGCTGCCCTGCTCCACTTTCAAACCACTGCCCCTTGGCCTATCCTTTCCTTGAAATCCATGCTGCTATACCCTTAAAATACTGAACATGAAGGGCTTTGAGGGCACTTCTGACCTTGGATGTGCAATTGCTCTCAAGCAGCAGCAGGTTACTTTAAAAAAGCAAAGTGCACATTAAAACCAGGGCTGACCAGCTGAGTATTTTTGTGCAGGATTGCCAATCTTGCTGAAGAAACTTCAAAACCAACAATACCTTGATGCATTCAGCATTTCAAAAGCAGCCAACAACATCAGAACCTTCTAATGACAAATTCTTAATATTTCCTGATGGGTCATTACTAAAACAGTAATATATTTTCTTTAAAATGAGGGTTGCTAGATTCTGACCTGAAAACTATTATTTCAGGATCACAACAGGAACACAGCACAGTTCAGGCTTGTGTGGTGGGAGCTTAGTCTTTTCCCAAGGGCACTTACATCCCAGAGGTCCTAAAAAACAGAGGTAGGAAGGCAGCTTTCTAGGATCTCTACTCCATATATGAAGAGAGAGGATCAGAAAATTTCTAGAACTTGATGTCAGTCCTTTGCTAATCTGCTGCTGCCAGCAACAGTGGAATGACTTTTTGGAAAAGTGCCATGAAACATGCCTTGATTTTAGCCTGGGCCATCTTCAGTCTCACTCCAAGCTGCACACACCTTTCCTATTAACATGATAAGCATCTCCAAGAGAAGATTTGAGAGTATTGGAGCTATTCCAGAATTGAAGTAACAACCAATTCTTCTGGAGCACATCAGAAACTGGTATTTTAGTCTCTAGCCTCCATCTTGTGCTCATGTGGGACAAGTTTACAATCAAAAAGCTATGAAAAAGCTCTGGCAGCAAGGAGCCAAACTTCTCCCTATTCCCTGGAGTGTTCTGCCTTTCAAACCCTGGTGTGAAGTCACTCACTGGAGATACCAAAAACCTGTGCTACCACAATCTGCCCAATGCCCCTGTTGATTTTCCCTGATTCCTCTCCAGATCAGGCACTAAACCCTCTGGCTAGGGGTGAAAATCAGGGACAGAGGTATAAGGATTCCAACATTTAGCATTAAAAACATTCCTGCTCCCTTTATGAAGCAGGGTTAAAAGCAATCATTAATATGTGCATGTAATTTAAAGGACTAACCTCATGTCTACAATGAAGACAGCTTGAATCCATTCATCATCCATTCCCAAAACTCTCAGTTGTTTGAATGAGACTAAAGTGGGTTGAGAACAAGGGGCCTGATCAGCTACAATACTGGGGGTGCTCGTGGGGGAGAAGCTGGACAGGAGCCAGCAATGGGCACTGGCAGCACAGAAGGCCAAGGGCAGCCTGGGCTGCAGCCAAAGCAGTGTGGGCAGAGCTGGAGAGAGAGGATCCTGCCCCTCTGCTCTGCTCTGGGGAGACCTCACCTGCAGGGCTGCGTCCAGCTCTGGAGCCCTCAACACAGGAAGGACATAGATGTGATGGAGAGGGTCCAGAGGAGGCCAGAGAGATGCTTAGAGGGCTGGAGAAGCTCTGCTGTGGGGATAGGCTGGGAGAGTTGGGGCTGTTCAGCCTGGAGAAGGTTCCAGGGACACCTAATAGAAAGTACCTGAAGGGGCTACAAGAAGGCTGCAGAGGGACTGATCCCAAAGGCCTGCAGGGACAGGACCAGGGGCAATGGCTTCAAACTAGAGCAGAGCAGATTGAGATTGGATGTGAGGAAGAAGTTCTGCAACAGGTTGCCCAGGGAGGTGCTTGGGGTCCCACCCCTGGAGATATTCAAGGTGAAGCTGGACAAGGCCCTGAGCAACCTGCTCTAGTGGAGGATATCCCTGCTGAGTGCAAGGGGTCAGACTGGATGAGCTTTGGAGGTCGTTTCCAGCCCAGCCCATTCTATGGTTCTCTGACTCTACTGCTTTCTCCTAGACCTTGTCAGTTACAAGAACAGGGCACATAAGCCCTTCCTTGCAGCTTTGGCTCCGGAATAGGTTTGCTTCACTCCTGGGATCTTTCTCTTCCTGGCAACCTTGTTTTCTCTTAGCTTTACAGAAACACACAAGCTTTGATACTCACCTGGCAGAAACTGGATCCACTGTTACCACCCACCCTTCATAGTCGAGTTTCTCAACTGCAGCAACTTTCACCATTTTGTTCAGATACTTTTCCCAGTCCAGAGGGCTTTTCTTCTGCCACTCATTCATCTTTCCTACACCCAGAACACAGAAAACAGGCCAGAACCGTTGTCAGAAGCAATGAATCATTTTGCCTTTTTTTTTTTTTTCCTTCCACATCAGATGTGCCTTTACCTGCAGGTAAAGATCTGAAGCAGAGTCTGCTTTTAAAAGCAAACCTTCACACGAGTGCTTGGCAGTTTTTCAACTGCCTCCATCCCGGGATCCCTCCCCGGAGGGGGCTGGAGAGGAATGTGGCAGCGCCCTCCAGGGAAGGCAAAAGGAGGGAAGAAGCTCCGCGATCTGCCCTCCCGGCTCCCTGGCGCTGCCACCCGCCTCCGTGCCCGCCTGCTGCCGGCTCCACGGCGGCAGGAAGGGGTCGCTCCCCGGGGTTCCCCCCGCAAGCCCGCTCACCGAGCCGGTGTCCGCCAGCCGCCCGCTTCCGACCGCGGGCGGCGGGGAGCGCCTGGCCCTGTGTTCCCGGGCGGGACCTCGGCGGCGGCACTTGGAGGGTGCTTTGAGCAGGAGATGGGAAGCTTCTGAGGCGGAGAAACGCACGGGTCTGGAGCGCTGCACAAACCCGAGTGTGCACAGAGATCAGATAGGTTTTTATAGACGGGGCCAGGATGCAAAAGGAGGATGGCAAAGCACTGAAAGCCACCTGGCACCTTCTGCCTCACTTCAGTAGGGTTTGCAGAGCCAGGTAGAGAGCCTAGAAGAGCCTGCAAGCCTGTTCCAAAAACCTGTGTGTAAACTGGCATGGATGTGTGTATCAGCTCCACAAAAATAAGCTCTTTTTGTTCCCAGACACACACAGATCCCCACCACCCTCCCCAAGAAAGCTGTTCTAAATACTGATGAAAAGCTTCCTACAGATCATAGAATTGTGGCCTCCTCTGGACCCTCTCCAGCAGCTCTAGGTCTCTCTTGTGTTGGTGGCCCCAGAGCTGGACACAGCCCTGCAGGTGAGGTCTCCCCAGAGCAGAGCAGAGCAGAGGAGCAGGATCCTCTCTCTCCAGCTCTGCCCACACTGCTTTGGCTGCAGCCCAGGCTGCCCTTGGCCTTCTGTGCTGCCAGTGCCCATTGCTGGCTCCTATCCAGCTTCTCCCCCCCAAGTCCTTCTCTGCAGGGCTGCTCTCAATCTCATCCCCCCCAACCTGCATTGGGACCGAGGCTTGCCCTGCCCTAGGTGCAGGACCTTGCCCTTGGCCTTCTTGAAGCTCCTGAGGTTCTCCTCAGCCCAGCTCTGCAGCCTGCCCAGGTGCCTCTGGATGGCTCCCATCCCATCCTTCAGCCTTATCAAGCACACCACTCAGCCTGGTGCCATCTGCACATGCACTGAGGGTGCCTCCACCTCACTGTATCATTGACGAAGGCACTGGCTCCCAGTTCAGACCCTTGAGGGACACCACCTGTTGAAGTCCCTTGTTGAAGCAAACAAAGCCACCATAATTTCAGTAATTTTAAGTGAAAGCAAGCATAAAACAAAACCATCAAGGGTGGAAAATGAGGTTGTCTTATTTTGCAGGCACAAAGAGCTAATTTCATTCTTTTTTTTTTCTTTTTTTGTTTGTTTTGGGGAGTTTTGTTATTTTTTGTTTCTTCTGGTGAAGTTTCTATTTTTCAGTTCACCATCCAGCACTATGGGAACTATTGATGAAAGGCTATGCCACTGTATCCAGCTACTATTTTCCTTTCAGTTTGTTGATTAGCAGATCTAATTGCTTTTATTCTCAGAGTAAGCAACACAATGCAAGCCCTTAGCTTCTGTTGGAAGTAGTGGAAAGAATGAAAGTGGTTTATTGTCCCAACAGCTTCCTAAAAGGACCCATTCTGGATCTGTGTGGAGGGTGGTTCATTCCAAAGTCCCTTTTGAGCAAAAGATTCCAAACATCTTTGGTTTTCATTCCCGCTAGCCTCATTCCCTACTGTTTTGGCTTTTCCTTCTCTGGTACTGCCAGGGTGGTTATTTAATTTTCCTAACCCACGCAGTTCTTAAGCTGGTATTTTATCCTAGCTAGTCACTAAGACACAGGAGCTTTTTACTTAAACATAAGGAAAGCTTCCAAGGGTGCCAGAGCACCGCCACAGGTTTCCCAGAGAGATTGTGGAGTCTCCTTCTCTAGAGACTTTCCAAACCTGCCTGTACAACCTACCTAAGCTTACCTGCTCTAGCAGGTGACGATCTCCAGAGGTCCCTTCCGACCCCACTGCGCTGGGATGCTGCGGTCTAAGCCGTGTGTGATGGATACCGGTCACTACCGTGGGCCGTCTCTAGGCTCTGTACGTTTAACCATGATCACGGTCCCGAAGAGGTGCCGTTCTCCCAGCTCCAGCAGCTTTAGCTAGAGCTGCGCAAGCACCTGGCGCGGACCCAGTCCCACATACGCAATTCGGGAAATAAAAAGAGCTCGGCGCTTTCCCGGGGAGGGCAGCTCTGCCGGTATACCGCACCGCCTTCGCGAGCTTACAGCGGCCCTTTCGGGAGCATGGGAGCGGACCCGAAGCGCTTCCCTCAGCCCCGCGGCAGAGACAGACCGGCAGGAGCAGTGGCCCCCGCTCGGGAAGCGGCTTCCTGCCCTCGTCCCGTTCGCTCGCCACGAGGCCCTCCTGTTGCCGCCGCCGGAAGCTCTCCTCGGTGACGCAGCAGCTACCGGGCAATACCTGAAGTGGTGCTGGGTACAAGAACGCGTGGAGGAAACCACCCAGACCCAGCTCCCGCCGCAAGCCCCCGGTCCGCCCACTCGGGCGTTCCCGGCCCTACCCCGCGGTCGCCGCGGCAACCAGCGGCCCCTCCGCCCCGCGCCCCACCGCCTCGCGCGCATGCGCGCCGCCGGCCGCGGGAGGAGGGCAAGAGGGGGGGCAGGGGGCGTGTGGCGCGTGCGCGCGAAGCGGCGGGCGGAGGGGCCGTCAGGATGTCGCGTTATGGCCGCTATGGAGGCGGTGAGCTCTCGTGTCTCGCCGACCGCGGGGCGGCCGTGCGGAGCGGAATGCGAGGGTGGGCTGCGGAAGGGGGGGGGGGAGGAGGTGCGGAGGCGATAGCCGCGGGGGAGCGGGGCAGCCGGCGAGGCGGCAGGAAGGCAAGGCGGCCTTGGCCGCCGTTGTCGTCGCCGCCGCCATTTTGCGTCAGCGGCCGTTGGGGGAGGGGGTGCGCCCGCGCGTGCCGCTTCTCGTGGTTAAGGCGGGAACGGGCCGCGCCGACAAGATGGCGGCACCCTCGGGGGCGCGGGGGGGTGTCGGCTCACACACGGGAGGGGGCCGAGCCGCTTTAGTCCGATCCCGCGGTGATAGCGCTTTTGCTCCCGGCAGAGACCAAGGTGTACGTGGGCAACCTGGGCACAGGCGCCGGCAAAGGCGAGCTGGAGAGAGCCTTCAGCTACTATGGGCCGCTTAGAACCGTGTGGATCGCCAGGAACCCACCGGGGTTCGCCTTCGTGGAGTTCGAAGACCCGCGGGATGCCGAGGATGCGGTCCGCGGACTGGATGGGAAGTACGTGTGCAGTTCAGGTGTCGGCAGGAGCCGCAAGCGCTTTGAAGCCCGGACAAAGGCCTCTGGGCTTTCCCCCTGGCTCGTCCGCTCCTTGGCGGCTGTGCCGTGAGCGGTACCACCCCGTTACGCTTAACGGCCGCCCTGGGCTCGTTGCAGGGTGATCTGCGGCTCCAGGGTCAGGGTGGAAGTGTCGACGGGCATGCCCCGTCGCTCCCGTTACGACAGGCCTCCTGCGCGGCGCCCCTTCGACCCTAACGACAGATGCTACGAGTGCGGGGAGAAAGGCCACTACGCATACGACTGTCACCGCTACAGCCGCCGCAGGAGGAGCAGGTACGTGTGGGGCCGGCGCGGCCGCCTTTGCTTCGCCAGTTCGGCTGGTGTGTAGCTCTTGTTAGCAAAGAAGACAATGTTGTACCATTTTTATTTTTTTTTTTTAATTTAAGCCTTTTTTTTTTTTTTTTAATGCTAGAATAAATGTATAGGTGTATATGACAATTTGTTGCTATTTCTACCGAATGTTACTATCTTAATAATCAACCTGGTCAAAACCTTTCAGGTTTCTTCGTTTGAGTCAGTCGCCTTGATTCAGAATGTCACGAGCCTTAAGATTTCTTGCTGAGGCGCCTTGCAAATCCGACACTTAAGATCCTCCTAGACCTTGAGGTGATCAGCATAAGAGGCCAGATCCCCTCGAGCCATCTACACGTAGCTTCACCTTATACTTTGAGGGCAGAAAGTTTGAGACGGTGATCGCCGTAGCAGTAAATTTGGCTTTCAATTGGGGCCCCCCCCTCCGGTTTAGAAAGAGGAACAGCAGATTGACCACATGCCCAGCTAGACAAATCTTCTTGCGTCAATCAAGCCTCCCCCTGGCTCTCTGGGCTGTCAGTTTGATCGTCGTTAGATTGAAGAGAACACCTAGATGCAGCGATCGGCTATAGATACTTCTAGACCGTCTAGATCTGCTAGACCTTGGGCCAAAGAGGGTCGACCTGCAAACTTGCAAGGTTTATTTTATACATCCACATTACAGTGTTTTCTATTCTAAATGTTAAATTCTGCAATGTCATTCAGCTTTTTTTTAAACGATTTTTCTAGGCTAGTAAAAATGCTCAAAAGACGAGTAGGCCCAGAGATGATTTATTTTTTCTTTTTCCAACAACTGACAGATGTTAGTTCTTTAGTTGTCTGAAATCAGTTTTGACTTCAGCAGGGCCTCACGTGCACAGCTTGCTGCTGCTGCTTGCTGCTTCCTGATACCTCTTTTCTCTAACCTAAACCCAGGTCCCGGTCTAGATCTCGCTCCAGGTCCCGTGGCAGGAGGTATTCTCGCTCCCGCAGCCGCAGTCGGGGTAGGAGGTGAGCTTTAGTTGTTTTGTTTTGTTTTTTTTTTATTATTCCTATTTGTTCTTCTGCTTAGATAAATCCCAGAATTGTTAAGGTTGGAAGGGACCTCAAGGCTCAGCCAGTTCCAACCCCCCTGCCATGGGCAGGGACACCTCACAGTACAGCAGGTTGCTCACAGCCACATCCAGCCTGGCTGCAAAAACCTCCAGGGATGAGGCTTCCACCACCCTGGGCAACCTCTGCCAGGCTCTCACCACCCTCATGGGGAGCAACTTCTTCCTAACATCCAATCTGAATCTCCCCACTTCTGATTTTCTTCCATTCCTCCCAGTCCTACCCTTCCTTGACACCCTCAAAAGTCCCTCCCCAGCTTTCTTGGAGCCCTTTTCACATCCTGGAAGGCCACAAGAAGTTCTCCTGGGAGCCTTCTCCTCTCCAGCCTGCACAACCCCAACTCTCTCAGGCTGTCTCCAAAGCAGAGCAGCTCCAGCCCTCTGCTCGTATTCATGGCCCTTCTCTGAACACCTTCCAGCATGTTCATAAAGCTGTGCTTTGGCCAACTCTTTAGTTGGCCCTTTTTTAATATTTTTTTGTGGCTGTTTATGTTTTTCTGCAGGTCCAGGTCTGCTTCCTATCGCAGGTCCCGCTCCATTTCTCCTCGTAGGTCTCGGTCTGTGTCTCCTCGCCGGTCCCGCTCGGCTTCCCTGAAGAGATCCAGGTAATTGAGGAACAAGATTGGAGAGCCTTGTGATCTTTTTCAACTTCTTCAAGGGTGTCTGGGTAGTAGGGCTTCAGAAGGCCTTGGCCTCAAGAAGTCAGCCTCAAAAAGCTGCTGGAAATAGTAGTTCACAGGCTCACAGGATGTTAGGGGTTGGAAGGGATCTCTGGAGAGCTTCCAATCCAAGCCCACTGCCAGAGCAGGACCAGAGAATCCAGCACAGGGCACACAGGAACACATCCAGACAGGGCTGGGAAGTCTCCAGAGAAGGAGATTCCACAACCTCTCTGGGCAGCCTGCTCCAGGCCTCTGGGACCCTCCCAGGGAAGAAGTTCCTCCTCCTGTTGAGGTGGAACCTCCTGTGCTGCAGTTTCCATCCATTGCCCCTTGGCCTATCCCAGAGCACAACTGAGCAGAGCCTGTCCCTGTCCCTGTCCCCTGCCTCCTGACCCCCAGCCCTCAGCTATTGATAGACATTGATCAGATCCCTCTCAGCCTTCCCCTCTCCAGACTAAACAGCCCCAGGCCCCAGCCTTTCCTCACCAGGCAGTGCTCCAGTCCCTTCAGCATCCTTGGACTCTCTCCAGCAGATCCCTGTCCTTCTTGAGCTGGAGTGCCCAGAACACACAAAGTTGATCTTCCAGGCCTGGCCATGGGGTTAGTTTTGAGAGCTAACCCAGCTGCATATCCCCTGATGAATGTTGGTGTCCACAGTGGCCAGGGAATGTGTAGCTCTTGGGTGCAACACATAGGCATTCATCTAAGTAGTGCTGTAATTGTCTTTTGCCTCTGGTTGAGTTGACTTCTTTGATTTTTCTTTCCAGGTCTAGATCAAGATCCAGATCTAGATCCAGATCTGTTACGTGGCCCCGTAGCAGGTAAGATCTTTTCCATGACTATGTCTACAAGTTGCCTGAAAGCCTCCTTAAGCTTTCTGAGGGCTGTTAATGTTTTTCAGAAGTGCTGTTTTCTCTGCACTAACTTCTGGCCCCCTCCCTGGAGGTGTTGAAGGCCAGGCTGGATGAGGCCTTGAGCAGCCTGGGCTGGGGGATGTGTCCCTGCCCATGGCAGGCAGCGGGGTTGGAACTGGATGAGCTTTAAGGTCCCTTCCAACCCAAACCATTTTGTGAATCTGTGCACTCAAGGGTCTGTAGCTACAAAAAGCAGTGCAGAAAGTGGTTGTTTGTCTTCCTCACTGGTAGCCAGGTCCTGATCATGACCACAGGCACTGTTTCAATCAGCTGCTCTAGCAAACACATTGAGAATTAAGATGAAAAGTTTTGGATTCTTTCTGTTTGTGTACACAAGACGGTCAGAGAAACCAGGATGCCCTTCCAGCAGGGTGTTACTGATGTGTGTAGGCAGGCAAGTCCTAAAGGGCTTGCTGGTGACCTGAGTGTTGCAGCTGTTTCTAGTTCTGTTGCACACCAATCCACAGCAGCTGAAGGAAGTTTGATAGCAATGCCTGACAGAATCATTTCCTACCAACAAATCTGCCCTGAGAGTAACAATTCAGATTCTAAAGGCACCCAGGATTGTTCTCTCAGAAGAAATTAGGGATGGACAAGTACAGTACAAGTGGGAAAATGTTGATGCTTAGCTCATGAAGTCACTATGAAACTTCCACCTGAGGCAATGTAAAGGTGGTTTCCTTACAGAAGAATCAAATGGACAGCACCCAGAGCCAGGCTCTTGGTTCCTCAAGGAGACAGACTGAACGGGTATGATGTGATGTTTGACAGCATCAAAGCCACTTGAGCACTTCAGTTGTTCTTTCAGGTGACATTATTGTTCTCATGGTGCTGCAGTCTTGCCTCAGACTGAGGGTTTGGATACTTCCTCACAAGGTGTAAGTCTGGACAGGTGTAAAAAAGATGTTTGGAGAAGTGCATGTCTAAGATGAAGTGCACTGAGAAGAGACTTGGTGGAACATGCTGCCTGCAGTCAGTTCCAACTGTAGTAGAGTCATAGAATCATAGAATGGTTCAGGCCAGAAGGGACCTCCAGAGCTCATCCAGTCCAACCCCCTGCACTCAGCAGGGACATCCTCCACTAGAGCAGGTTGCCCACAGCCCTGTCCAGCCTCACCTTGAGTATCTCCAGGGGTGGGGTCTCAACTACCTCCCTGGGCAACCTGTTGCAGTGTTCCAGCAGCCTCCTGGTGCAAGAGACTCTGCTCTGCTCTGCTCTCATTTCAAACCATTGCCCCTGGTCCTGTCCCTGCAGGCCTTTGGGAGCAGTCCCTCTGCAGCCTTCTCGTAGCCCCCTTCAGGTCCTGGCAGGCTGCTGTTAGGTCTGCCTGGAGTCTTCTCTTCTCCAGGCTGAACACCCCCAGCTCCCTCAGCCTCTCCCATAGCAAAGCTGCTCCAACCCCCTGAGCATTTTCTTGGCCTTCCTCTGGCCCCTCTCCATCAGGTCCATGACCTTCCTGTGCTGAGGGCTCCAGAGCTGCACACAGTACTGCAGGTGAGGTCTCACAAGTGTCAGAATCAGCTCTCTGGCTCTGCTGGCAATGCTGCAGCCCAGGCTGTGATTTGCCTTCTGAACTGCAAGCTCACCCTGTAGTAGTAGATGTAGTCCCTCTGTGGAGGTGCAAGGGTAGATGAGGCCTGGAGCTACCTGGTCTAGTGGGAGGTGTCCCTGCCCGTGTCAGGGGAGTTGGAACTGGATGAGCTTTAAGGTCCCTTCCAGCCCAACCCACTGTGTGAATGTTTGCCTTGCTGAGGACATGCAGCACCCCAGGCTCCCTGCTGAGCTGTGTTTCTTCTCCTTGCTGTAGGTCAAGGTCTCATGGCAGGTCGAAGTCTGGCTCCCCAGCTAAGAGGTAAGCAGACAGATACATCTGGAATTCATTTATTAGGTTTGCATAGTAAGAGTCTGGTCCTGTAGAAAACAATTCCCCAAACATGGCTGAGAGGAATGATGAAATTCCCTCTGCAGCTGTTGGGACTCTTTCCTAACCCAGCTCTTTGTTTTCGTTAACTCTCTGCCACTTCCACCACAGCACTGATATTTTTTGTGTGTGTTTGTGCTTAATCTGTTAAATTCTAATCAGACAAAGAGCTTCAGCTTTTCTCATACTGCTACTAAACCAGGAGGAATTGGTGATGTTTCTTTTCCCCATGCCTCACCTCCATGCTGCTGCTTGGTTTTGCCTGCTGAAGGTAGCTGCTTAAAGTGAGCCTTCACAATAAATGACTTGAGAATCCCTGGGGGGTGGAAGTAAAGGTTGATTCAAAAACTTGGCTGGTTTACAGGACACCTGGTTAGATTCTCACCATCATTTCATTGCTATCCAAGACCTTGACTGTTGGTTGGTTGTTTTTTTTCTGGGTTTTTTTGTTTTGTTTTGTTTGTTTTCAATAATCAGAAGTTGGGTTTAAGGTGCATTGCTGCTCTTCTTTTTTGACAGTCACTCCAAATCCCAATCACCATCTCCAAAGAGAAGGTAGGTTGGGCTCCCTGCTGCTAACAGACACCCCTGGAGCTGGCATTTCAGCATCTCCACTGCTCTCTGCTGGCCACTTTGCTGCTTGTAGGAAAATAACATTTGGCAGAGAGGCCTTTGCCAGGAATCACCTAGTGATGGTGGGTTGGTGGGTGGCAATATCCATGGGGGAGGGATTCCTTAGCTACTGGTTATGTAGCTGTAGCCTTTGCCACAGTCCCCACAGCAGCCTGGTCTGTAAGCTGCAGAGGAGGTGTGGGCTGGATGTGTGGACTGTGCAGTGGGTAAGGAGTTGGCTGGAGGAGAGCATCCAAAGGGTAGCGGCCAACATGGATGTCCAGATGGACACGGGACAAGTGGAGTCCCTCAGGGTCTGTAGTGGGACCAGTGCTGTTCAGTCTCTTCATCAGTGACAGGGAGGGAGACTGAGGCACCCTCAGCAAGTGTGCAGATGGCACCAGGCTGAGTGGTGCAGTCAATCAGCCAGAGGGACAGGATGGCATCCAGAGGGACCTGGACAGACTTGGAGAGGTTGGGCTGAGGAGAACCTCAGGAGGTTCAAGAAGGCCAAGGGCAAGTCCTGCACCTAGGTCAGGGCAAGCCTCGGTCCCAATGCAGGCTGGGGGGGATGAGACTGAGAGCAGCCCTGCAGAGAAGGACTTGGGGGTGCTGGGGGTGGGGAGAAGCTGGAGAGGAGCCAGCAATGGGCACTGGCAGCACAGAAGGCCAAGGGCAGCCTGGGCTGCAGCCAAAGCAGTGTGGGCAGAGCTGGAGAGAGAGGATCCTGCCCCTCTGCTCTGCTCTGCTCTGGGGAGACCTCACCTGCAGGGCTGTGTCCAGCTCTGGGGCCCCCAACACAAGAGAGACCTGGAGCTGCTGGAGAGGGTCCAGAGGAGGCCAGAGAGATGCTGAGAGGGCTGGAGAAGCTCTGCTGTGGGGACAGGCTGGGAGAGTTGGGGCTGTTGAGCCTGCAGAGGAGAAGGCTGCAGGGAGAGCTCAGAGCTGCATTTCAATGTCTGCAGGGGAGCTATTTAGGAATCAGCTTTGAGTCTCATTCAAAGCTATCATTGGATTGGGGAATAACTGTGGGAACCAGCTTGTGAGTAAGAGCTACAGTGAGGCTGGGAAGGACAGAGGGGAGTAAGCCAGCAGGGCAGGCAGCCATGGAGACTGAGGCTGTTGGTTTTGCTGCTATTACTCAGGATTGGTTCCCCCAATAAACTGGTAACCAGGGGGAGTGTGCACAGAGGTGGTGAGACAGAATCAGCACCTTAAGCTGGAGGAGGGCAGATTAAGGTTGGGCAGGAATTGTTGCCAGTGAGAGTGGGGAGACACTGGCACGGGTTGCCCAGGGAGGCTGTGGCTGTCCCCTCCCTGGAGGTGTTCAAGGCCAGGCTGGATGAGGCCTTGAGCAGCCTGTGCTGGTGGGAGGTGTCCCTGCCCATGGCAGGGGGTTGGAACTGGGTGATCTTCAAGGTCCCTTCCAACCCAACACACTGAATTTTTCCCTAGTTTGAAGTCTTATAAGAGTCCATTTTTACAGCTTCACTGTTGAGGTTTTGTGGGGAGGGAGCTATCTCCTAGTAAGAATTGCAGTGGGCCTGCCACAATGTATCCCTTGCCTTGCTGATCTTTCTGCCCTGCAAGTTGTTTCTTTGGGGGTTCTTACCCCCAGCCTGCCCAGAGAGGTTGTGGAGTCTCCTTCTCTGCATACCTTCCAGTCCCACCTGGATGAGTTCCTATGTGCCCTGCCCTGGGTGACCCTGCTCTGGCAGGGCTTGGACTTGGATCGTCCCTGGAGGTCCCTTCCAACCCTTAACATTCTGTGATTCTGTGAACTTCCACACTTAAATTTGCTTCATTTCTAAAGGTGGAGTCTAATGTCACAGTCATAAGGGACTGGAGTAAGGTTCAGCTGAAAAAGGTCTTTACAAGCTGCAAAGTCACATTCAGTAGTACCCTTTAGATGGCTTAGAAGCATGGGCAGCAGCTTGAGGGAGGGGATTCTGCCCACTTCACTCTGCTCTGGTGAGACCTCACCTGGAGCATTGCCTCCTGCCGTGGAGCCCTCAGCACAGAAAAGACATGGACCTGGTGGAGAGATTCTGGAGGAGGGCCACAAAAATGCTCAGGGAGTTGGAGCAGCTCTGCTCTGGGGACAGGCTGAGGGAGCTGGGGGTGTTCAGCCTGGAGAAGAGGAGACTCCAGGCAGACCTAACAGCAGCCTGCCAGTACCTGAAGGGACTACAGGAAGGCTGCAGAGGGACTGATCCCAAAGGCCTGCAGGGACAGGACCAGGGGCAATGGTTTGGAATGAGAGCAGAGCAGATTGAGATTGGATGTGAGGAACAAGTTCTGCAGCAGGAGGCTGCTGGAACACTGCAACAGAATGCTCAGAGAGGTGGTTGAGGCTCCATGCCTGCAGATATTCAAGGGGAGGCTGGCCAGGGCTGTGGGCAACCTGATCTAGTGGAGGATGTCCCTGCTGAGTGCAGGGGGTTGGACTGGGTGAGCTTTGGAGGTCCCTTCTGACCCAAACCCATTCTGTGGTTAAGTTTGTCAGCAGTCAGTGATTCTTTTATTCGGAAGCAGAGCTGAAAGGGAGTCCAGGTGGGGTATGGAGTCTCCCTCTCTGGAGATATTCCAGACCCGTCTGGATGTGTTCCTGTGTGCCCTGCCAGGATGACCCTGCTGTGGTGGGGGGGTTGGGCTGTTTGAGCTCTGGAGGTCCCTTCCAGCCCCTCACCTTCTGTGATTGATCAACCCCAGCCGAATCCCAAAACCTTCACTCTGACCTCTCCTTTCCTTGCAGTCGTTCTCCATCGGGAAGCCCACCAAGGAGTGCAAGCCCTGAGAGAATGGATTGAATTCCTGAAGTGGATCCTTTAGGAAGAGAATTATTTTGCCTACAAGGGATTTGGTGGTGTCTTTGTAAATGTCAGAGTGTAGATAGCAGAGTTTATCGACTAAGAAACTGGGCATGCTCTGGGGAGCCACTTACACCACTAGGCTAGCACAGGGGGTAGGGGGGTCTCGTTCTGGTATGGATGAACTCCCTGTGTGAGATGCAACCCTGGGATGTTTTTTATTGGCACATTGCAATAAAAATGTGTATTTTTAACTAAACCCCAAACCTCTCTGGAGTAACCCTGCTGATTGTCTTAACTGCCCTTTGGATGATGCTAGCTCTGTGCCACCTCCACCCCAGCAGTGACTTCAGAGCTGTGTCCCCTCGAGCCAGCCCTTTCTCACAGCTCTTGTGCAATGTTCTTTGCTGAAAGGATCATTTTCTGCTCCACTCTTGGCATTTAAAACCCACCTCTGCAGATGGCTAAACCTTGGCATTTCCCCTTGTTTTTTTATTCCTTTGTGGTGGTTTTTCCTCCTGGCTCTTCATTTTTCTGCTGGGCCCAAAAAGTTTCAGGGTGAGCTTTCATTCAAGTCACTTCCACCTTTGAGGTGAATAAACATCTGCAGAAGGCTCCAGAAAGAGAGAGCAGGAGGCAGCAGAGCTCACAGCACTTTGCTGGGAAGAGCTGAGGGAAAGAGCAGGCACAGTGCCCAGCACAGTGCCCACTGCTGCCCTGCTGCAGTCTGAGCTGGCACCTGCCATGGCCCCACACAGGAGGTTTCCAGCACAGTGCCCACTGCTGCCCTGCTGCAGTGTGAACTGGCACCTGCCATGGCCCCACACAAGAGGTTTCCAGCACAGTGCCCACTGCTGCCCTGCTGCAGTGTGAGCTGGCACCTTCCATGGCCCTGGACAAGGGGTTTCCAGCACATTTTTACTGTGAAACCAAACTTCACACAGGAGGTGAGATGGGATGGAGAACAAGAGAGCAGCAGAGGTGGTGGCAGGAGTTAAATCCAGCAGAAGCCACCGGTGAAAACCCGAGAGGAGAAAGAAGTTGCCAACTGGGAATGTTGCATCACCCGGGGTGGCCTGAAGGCGGCGCTCAGCACCTGGCTGGGATCCCGGCAGGGGTCCTGGCTGGCCTGCTGGAGGCACCGCTGGGCGGCAGGAGCTGGCATCTCCGGGCCTCAGGCGGCGCTGAAGAGGAGCCAGGTGGTGTGGTTGTACTCCTCCCCCGGCCGCAGCAGGGTGCTGGGGAAGTGAGGCTGGGGAGGGGAGGAGAGGCAGCAGCACATCAGCGACTCTGAGGGACAGCAGTGGACCAGGGAAGGTCACCAGGCCCTGGCTGTGTTCCCTCGGCCTTCCGGGGCTGTCCTGTGGTCCCCCAACCCCCACCCCGCACTGGTCCCTTGCCCCCTGGCTGAGTGGCTAAGTGCTCTCCCTGGTTGGGTTCAGGCCGTGTGGAGAGGCTGTGGGAGAGACTCCCGTGGGGGTCTCCTGCTCTAGAGCCATGCCCTGGGGAAGCTGTGGTGCCCAGGGCTGGGCTCCACTGCACTGCCTGAGCCCTGCAGCCCTTGCAGCCCTGCTGTGTCCTGTGCTGCTTCTGTGTCCTGGCTACTTCTGCTGCTTGCAAAGCATTCCCTCACCACATGAACTCTGTGCTCATCTTTACCAGCCCAGAGATGTGGAGGGCGTGGGGGTGATATGGAGCCCTGGCACAGGATCCCAGAGGGGCCAGGGGCAGAGCTCACCTTGTTGACAGCATCAGGCCAGCTCTGAGTTTCCAGGCAGAAAGCTGAGTGCTTGGGGTAGGTGGCAGCACCTTTGCCTTTCAGGGAGCCATCCAGGTTGTTCCCAGTGTAGAACTGAATGCCAGGCTGGGTGGTGTGGACCTCCATGGCCCTGCCGGTGGGTGGGTGGCGAGCCCTGGGGAGATGGCAGGGCAGGATGTCAAGGGGCTGGATGACGCCAAGGGGCTGGATGACGCCAAGGGGCTGGATGCTCAAGAGGCTGGATGGCAATGGGCTGGATGGCAACGGGCTGGACGCCAAGGGGCTGGAATGGCAACGGGCTGGACACCAAGGGGATGGATGCCCAAGAGGTTGGATGCCAAGGGGCTGGACGCCAAGGGACTGGATGCCCAAGGGGCTGGATGCCAAGGGGCTGGATGGCAGTGGGCTGGACGCCAAGGGGCTGGATGCCAAGGAGCTGGATGGCAAGGGGCTGGCCGACCCCGCTGGCTCCAGGGGATAGGAGACGGCTCCCGGGCTCCCAGCCTTACCTGGCCACCAAGCGGCGAGCCCCTGCCTGCTGCAGGCAGAAGTTGTGGTCGAAGCCATCCAGGCGGAAGTTCCGCAGGTGCTTCCCCAGCTCCACAGGCTGCCGGAGATCAAAGGCGGTGCCCTGCACGGCGGCCACCTCCCCTGGGTGGGCAGAGCACGGCGTCAGCCCACGGCCGCTGCCACCCGCCCCGGGCTGAGCTCCCTGCTCCGCTCAGCTTGGCCTGATCCTTGCATTCCCGCGGCCCTGCTTCCAACAAGCTTGCCCCGTGGCTGGTGCATCACCACCTTGGCCCCCAGCAGAGCTGTCAGCCCCTGGGGACACTGCAGGGAGGAGCCTGGGACAAAGCAAAGCCGAAGGAGCCCGAAAACAAGAGGCAGGGCTTGGGCAGGTAACTGTACAAACAAATTCATGGAAAGCTGCAACTTCAGAGCAGAACATTGATAGACTTAGACGATTGCTCTCCCCACCCCACCCCACCCCCCCCCCCAAAAAATAAAGAAATTAATCCAGCTACAGCTCTGAGCAAACATCCATGAGGGTGGTGGGCAGGGGCTGGAGTCTGGAATCACAGAATCACAGAGTGGTAGGGGCTGGAAGGGACCTCCAAAGGTCATCCAGCCCAACCCCCCTGCCAGAGCAGGGGCACCCAGGGCAGGGCACACAGGAACACAGCCAGGTGGGCTTGGAAAGGCTCCAGAGAAGGAGCTTTGAAGTGCGGGAGTCAGCGAAGTGTGATGCAGGAGGACACAAATGTCCAACCAGGCTGCAATGGCAGCTGAGGAAAAGTCAGGATGAAAAGCATCACTCAGGTCCACCAAGTGGACACTCAGAGCAGCTCCTCCCAGATACCTGAGACCAGCACCTGGGCTCTGCCCACTCTGTTCAGCTGCTGTGGAACTGTGCCCATGGATGAGGGCCCTGCTGTGCCTAGGGTCCCATAGATCCCTTGTTGTACCCTTCCCCCTCCTTTCTGGGCAGTGCTGTTCCCTGACAGCCACAAAGACTGCTCTGGAAAAGTGTTTCCATCACCTGCAGTGCTGTGTGCAGGTCTGGAGCCTTCAACACAGGAAGGACATGGACCTGATGGAGCAGGTCCGGAGAAGCAGGTCCAGGAGAATGCTCAGGGGGTTGGAGCAGCTCTGCTGTGGGGACAGGCTGAGGGAGCTGGGGGTGTTAAGCCTGGAGAAGAGAAGACTCCAGGGGGACCTTAGAGCAGCCTGCAGGTACCTGAAGGGGGCTACAAGAAGGCTGTAGAAGGACTGATCCCAAAGACCTGCAGGGCTACAGGACCAGGGGCAATGACTTCAGACTAGAGCAGAGCAGATTGAGATTGGATGTGAGGAAGAAGTTCTGCAGCAGGAGGCTGCTGGAACACTGCAACAGGTTGCCCAGGGAGGTGGTTGGGGTCCCACCCCTGGAGATACTCAAGGTGAGGCTGGACAGGGCTGTGGGCAACCTGATCTAGTGGAGGATGTCCCTGCTGAGTGCAGGAGGTTGGACTGGATGAGCTTTGGAGGTGCCTTCCAGCCCAGGCCATGCTATGATTCTGTGCTTCCCTGTGCCACAGGTCCCACACCACCTACCTGTAGGAATCTTTGTGTCA
Organism: Indicator indicator; assembly: GCF_027791375.1. NCBI lineage: Eukaryota > Metazoa > Chordata > Aves > Piciformes > Indicatoridae > Indicator > Indicator indicator. The sequence continues at coordinate 75,224 of NW_026539187.1, forward strand.
TCCACAGGCAGGTAGGAGTCTGCTTCAATTGAGACCTCATGGTCGTAGATATCTCCTGAGCCCTGCAGGAGGATGGGAAATGCTGGGATTCATCCTGCAGCCCTTCCAACCATCCCAGCAGCCCTCAAGCACACCCAGGAAGGGGCTGCCCACTTTGGTGCTGCAGTTGGTTTGTTTAGTGCCTTGGCCATCTTCCCACCTCGACCCTGGGCACAGGACAAAGGTACCAGCACAGGCAAGAACCTGCATGGGACTGAGGAGCTGGAAACACTGCAGGGCTGAGACTGCCTGAACTCAGAATCATGCAGCCAGAGAACTGTTTGGGTTGGAAAAGGCCTTCAGGATCATGCAGCCCAACCCTTGCCTAGCTCTGCTGAGGCTGGTGCCAACCCTCAGCACCACAGCTCTGCCTCTTTGAAACACGACCAAGGGATGGGCATTCAACCACCTCCCTGGGCAGCCTCTGCCAGGCTTTGAGAACCCTTTCAGGGAAGGAGTTTCCAACCCAAACCTCCCCTGGGGCTAGTTGAGGCCTTTTCCTCTCCTCTTCTCACTTGTTACTAGGGAGAAGAGACCAACCCCTGCCTGGCTGCAGCCTCCTCTCAGGGAGCTGTAGAGAGCAATGAGGTCTCCCCTCAGCCTCCTTTTCTCCACACTTAAACACCCCCAGCTCCCTCAGCTGCTCCTCTCCAGCCCTCTTCTGTACCTCACCAAGCACTGTCACCCTGGAGATCAACTGGCCAAAACACCCTGGCTGCTGAGCACACAGTGGCAGGCAAAAGGGGAAGGAAGCAAACAGGAGGAAGTGCAACACATCCTCCTGGCTCATCCTCTGCAGAGCAGGAGCTTGTGCTGCTCTTCCTCTCCTGTAGCCCCAGGTATGCTGTCAGGGAGCCTGCTGGGCTGGAAGGTGAGCAGGATGAAAGCTGAGCCTGCAAGTCTAATCTGAGCAGCAGTTCCATGCTCAAAGGTCCCCTGTTCCTCTGGGCCCAGGTCTGAGCTGCACTGGGAGCACCAAGGGAGGGAGAGCTAACAGCTGCCCAGCACTGTCAGGGCAGCAGTCTGGGCAGACCTCCACCTCCTGTATGGAGGGGCTGAGATTCTCTCACTAACACTTGTGAGGGTGTTGGTCTCACACCTCAATGTGACAGCTCTGGGTCATCCTACAGCTCTGGGTCATCCTACTGCTCTGCCCAGCAACCTTCTGTTTCCCAGGCACCTTTCATCCAAGCCCAGTTATTAACTGGATAAGACTAAAAGGCAGGGAGCCTCCAAGGGCATCTTGCCCTGCCCCTGGGCCTAGCACTCCAAGCCCTTCTCAACAGTCCCTCCCCAGCCTGCCTGCAGCTCCCCTGCAGACATTGAAATGCAGCTCTGAGCTCTCCCTGCAGCCTTCTCCTCTGCAGGCTCAACAGCCCCAACTCTCCCAGCCTGTCCCCACAGCAGAGCTTCTCCAGCCCTCTCAGCATCTCTCTGGCCTCCTCTGGACCCTCTCCAGCAGCTCCAGGTCTCTCTTGTGTTGGGGGCCCCAGAGCTGGACACAGCCCTGCAGGTGAGGTCTCCCCAGAGCAGAGCAGAGGGGCAGGATCCTCTCTCTCCAGCTCTGCCCACACTGCTTTGGCTCAGCCCAGGCTGCCCTTGGCCTCAGGTGAGGTCTGTGTGGTTCAGTCCTGTCCCAGCTCCCAAGCTGCCTGTAGCCCACAATGCACAGCAACCACCTCCAGCACTGTGTCCCTAGGAGCAAAGCAGTGTCCCCAGAGCAGCACCTTGGGCCCAGTGCCCTTAGGAGAAGCCCAAGGGTCACCACCCCACACCCCCCCAGGCTTTCTCCTGCTGCAGAGGGCTTACCTGCCCTGCCAGGTTGAAGTAGGCATGGTTGGTGAGGCTGATGGGTGTCACCTGGCTGGCCTGGGCACGGTAGTTGATGGCCAGCTCCCTGCCACTCAGGGTGTAGGTCACCCAGACCTGCAGGGCACCAGGGTAGCCTTCCTCCCCATCAGGGCTGAGGCGGAAGAAGCAGACCCCGCTCGGGACGACCTGGGGGCTCCAGAGAACCTGCAAGGAGTGTGACCAGAGAAGGGCTGTGAGGACAATGAGAGACCTGGAGCACCCCTCCTATGGAGACAGCCTGAGAGAGTTGGGGTTGTGCAGGCTGGAGAGGAGAAGGCTCCCAGGAGACCTTCTGGTGGCCTTCCAGGATCTGAAGGGGGCTGCAAGAAAGCTGGGGAGGGACTTTGGAGGGTGTGAGGGAGTGATAGGAGTGGGGGGAATGGAGCAAAACTAGAAGTGGGGAGATTCAGTATGTGAGGAAGAAGTTCTTCCTTATGAGGGTGGTGAGAGCCTGGAATGGGTTGCCCAGGGAGGTGTTTAAGGCCAGGCTGGATGAGGCTCTGGCCAGCCTGATCCTGTGTGAGGTGTCCCTGCCCATGGCAGGGGGGTTGGACCTAGATGATCCTTGTGGTCCCTTCCAACCCTGACTGATTCTATGATTCTAAGACCAGGAAACACCCAACCAGGTGACCAAGACAAGTCACAGCCAAGAGATAGAGTGTCCTGTTTCTGTCAGGGCTGACCACAAGTCTTTGCACACTGACTCTTACCTATCGGGAGGGGGGCTTGAGAAGGGCTCCTGTGGGCCATAGCACACAAAGCCCTGCCTGGGAGGTGTCACTGTCTGGTCCCCACCAAAGGAGAGCTGGAGAGAGAGGATCCTGCCCCTCTGCTCTGCTCTGCTCTGGGGAGACATCACCTGCAGAGCTGCATCCAGCTCTGGGGCCACCAACACAAGAGAGACCTGGAGCTGCTGGAGAGGGTCCAGAGGAGGCCAGAGAGATGCTGAGAGGGCTGGAGAAGCTCTGCTGTGGGGACAGGCTGGGAGAGTTGGGGCTGTTGAGCCTGCAGAGGAGAAGGCTGCAGGGAGAGCTCAGAGCTGCATTTCAATGTCTGCAGGGGAGCTGCAGGCAGGCTGGGGAGGGACTGTTGAGAAGGGCTTGGAGTGCTAGGCCCAGGGGCAGGGCTTTGAAAGTGGAGCAGGGCAGCTTGAGGTTGGAGCTGAGGAGGAAGTTGTGCCCAAGGAGAGTGGTGAGACACTGGCACAGGCTGCCCAGGGCTGTGCTTGAGGCCCCAGCCCTGGAGCCATCCAAGCTCAGCCTGGCTGTGTCCCTGTGCAGCCTGCTCTAGCTGGAGGGGTCCCTGCTGAGTGCAGGGGGGTTGGGCAAGATGCCCTTGGAGGCTCCCTCCCAACCCAGTGCAGGCTGTGAGAGGTGATTTGCCTTCAGCCAGCAAAGCCTTCAGAGAGGCAGGAGGGACCAGGTCCCTGGTGTGCAGGAGACAGTCTGGAAGCCAGGGGTGCAAGGGAATGCATGCTTCCAGCTCCAGCGCACAGGGCTCATAGTGAAACTTTAAACTATCAGCCAAATCACCCCAGGACTGCTCTTTTTTTTTTTTTTTTTTTTTCATCCTTTTGGTTCCTGAGGAGCATTTGGTGGGAGTCTGCTGCCTGTTCACATTGCACTGCCCAGCAGTGAGCTTTGGCACCCACACATCCTGACTTTTGCCTTCTGCCCTTTCACAGAAGAAAACATTAACCCAGGAAAGCAGCTTCCCCTGCATGTCCACCTGTGTTCTGCTGGGGAAGCTGGGGATCAGTTCCCTGCTGCTTGCAAGGGAGCTGGCAAAGCCAAGCCAAGGAAAGCAGACCCCTGAGCCTGCTATGCCATTAGCAGGGTCAGCAGCAAGGCTTTCAAGAGAGGAGATGCTCCACTGCCCAGGGAGGTGGTGGAGTCCCCAAGCTGGAGGTGGTTTGGATGTGGTGCTTGGGGCTATGGTTCAGGGGTGAGCCTTGCAGAGTAGGGGCAGTGGCTGGACTTGGTGCTCCTGAGGGGCTCTTCCAACCTGAATGGTTCTGTGATTCTGTGATCAACTCCCACAGCCACTGCAGTGGGGAGCACTCCTACTACACCTTTCCTCATCATCTAGACTAGACGTTAGGAAGAATATTTCCCCAGCAGGAGTGGTCAGGCACTGGGATGAGCTGCCCAGGGAGGTGGTGGAGTCCCCAAGCCTGGAGGTGTTTCAAGGTGGTTTGGATGTGGTGCTTGGGGCTATGGTTCAGGGGTGAGCCTTGCAGAGTAGGGGCAGTGGTTGGACTTGGTGCTCCTGAGGGGCTCTTCCAAGCTGAATGGTTCTGTGAGTCTGTGATTTATCTCTGGAGGACACAGGGAAGGGCTGGAGACAGTGATGCTGGAAAAGCAAACAGGAATGGGATTCAGTTTCTGCAAACCCAGGACCTTCTGACTCTGGGAGCAGCTGTGGGCAGGGAACAGCCTTGAACTGAGAGGTGCTGAGCCTCTGTAGGTCACTGCTCCCCAGGAACTTTTCCCTGGGCACTGGCACAAGTCCAGCACCAACTCTGGGGCAGCAGGGCTGGCACCTGAGGAGATTCCAACATGCGTGGGGCTGCATCCTCATCACCACATCCCAAGGCAGGCTCTGCAGGAGCAGCACCTTGCCAACAGCCTGTGGGCCAGGTGACACCAGAGAATCCTAGACTCACAGAACTGGCAGGGTTGGAAGAGACCTCAAGGCTCAGCCAGTCCCAACCCCCCTGCCATGGCCAGGGACACCTCACACCACAGCAGGTTGCTCACAGCCACATCCAGCCTGGCTGCAAAAACCTCCAGGGATGAGGCTTCCAGCACCTCCCTGGGCAACCTCTGCCAGGCTCTCACCACCCCAAATAGGGAAGAACTTCTTCCTCACATCCAATTTGAATCTCCCCCCTTCTAGTTTTGCTCTATTCCCCCCAGTCCTATCACTCCCTCACACCCTCCAAAGTCCCTCCCCAGCTTTCTTGGAGCCCTCTTCAGATGCTGGAAGGCCACCAGAAGGTCTCCTGGGAGCCTTCTCCTCTCCAGCCTGCACAACCCCAACTCTCTCAGTCTGTCTCCAAAGCAGAGGTGCTCCAGCCCTCCACCAGGACCTGCCAGGCTGATTCTCACCTTGTCAAAGCCCTTGGCTCCTCCATGCAGGCTGTTGGGCCCATTGTTGAGGAACAGCTGGTACTCCTTGCCCTCCAGGGTGAACCTCCCCTTGGCAATCCTGTTGGCGACGCGCCCCACGACGGCGCCGAAGAAGGGATGCTTCCTGGTGTACCCTGCCCAGGGAACAGCACATGCTCAGGCAGGAGCAGTGGGGGCAGGGGAGCTGCTGCCCAGCTGTGCTCACACACACAGAGGTGGCTCCTTTATTCCCACAGCACTGAAGAGGTGACTGCAGTTCTGGTGCTTCACAGGACATAGCTAAACAGCCATGAACACAGGCACAGCCTGCACTGGGTTGGGAGGGAGCCTCCAAGGGCATCTTGCCCAACCCCCCTGCACTCAGCAGGGACACCTCCAGCTAGAGCAGGCTGCACAGGGACACAGCCAGGCTGAGCTTGGATGGCTCCAGGGCTGGGGCCTCAAGCACAGCCCTGGGCAGCCTGTGCCAGTGTCTCACCACTCTCCTTGGGCACAACTTCCTCCTCAGCTCCAACCTCAAGCTGCCCTGCTCCACTTTCAAAGCCCTGCCCCTGGGCCTAGCACTCCAAGCCCTTCTCAACAGTCCCTCCCCAGCCTGCCTGCAGCTCCCCTGCAGACATTGAAATGCAGCTCTGAGCTCTCCCTGCAGCCTTCTCCTCTGCAGGCTCAACAGCCCCAACTCTCCCAGCCTGTCCCCACAGCAGAGCTTCTCCAGCCCTCTCAGCATCTCTGTGGCCTCCTCTGGACCCTCTCCAGCAGCTCCAGGTCTCTCTTGTGTTGGGGGCCCCAGAGCTGGACACAGCCCTGCAGGTGAGGTCTCCCCAGAGCAGAGCAGAGCAGAGGGGCAGGATCCTCTCTCCAGCTCTGCCCACACTGCTTTGGCTGCAGCCCAGGCTGCCCTTGGCCTTCTGTGCTGCCAGTGCCCATTGCTGGCTCCTGTCCAGCTTCTCCCCCACCCCCAGCACCCCCAAGTCCTTCTCTGCAGGGCTGCTCTCAATCTCCTCACCCCCAGCCTGGACTGACTTCCAGGGTTGGCCTGACCCAGGTGCAGGACCTTGCACTTTGCCTTATTGAACCTCATGCTTACACACCTGTGATTAAAACAGTCTGATGGGATTTGTGCTCTGCAGATTTGCAGAGAACGCCTCTGGCCCTGCCCTTCTCTGGGTGACACAATGCTGCTCTTTTAGGGGGGCACACTGCAACCTGGAGCAACCAGTGTCCCAGTTCCCTATCTATCAGAGGGAGGATCTGGAGGGGCTGGAAGGTGTCCAGAGAAGGGCCACGAGGATGAGCAGAGGGCTGGAGCTGCTCTGCTCTGGAGACAGCCTGAGAGAGTTGGGGTTGTGCAGGCTGGAGAGGAGAAGGCTCCCAGGAGACCTTCTGGTGGCCTTCCAGCATCTGAAGGGGGCTCCAAGAAAGCTGGGGAGGGACTTTTGAGGGTGCCAGGGAGTGATAGGAGTGGGGGGTTGGGGGGGTGGAGCAAAAGTAGAAGTGAGGAGATTCAGACTATATGTGAGAAAGAAGTTGTTCCCCATGAGGGTGGTGAGAGCCTGGCACAGGTTGCCCAGGGAGGTGGTGGAAGCCTCATCCCTGGAGGTTTTTGCAGCCAGGCTGGATGTGGCTGTGAGCAACCTGCTGGAGTGTGAGGTGTCCCTGCCCATGGCAGGGGGGTTGGAACTGGACGAGCCTTGAGGTCCAAAGCAGTAAATGCTGCTTAAATCACTTGATTGGTTTGTGTTGTTTGTTTCTTTTT